>NW_024724144.1:0-33160 GCF_018991925.1 Homarus americanus | reverse complement strand
TCTGCCTTTGTCCTCTGTGCCTTTATAAATTCAAGCTCTAAAACAGGGATCTTCTTTTCACGAGGACAACCACAATCAATGTGGGGATTATTTTCTCTCTTACCTGAGTGAGAACAGTTGGATTCAGAACATAATTGTATGGAGCACTTGCAGGTCAAAATGTCAAACAGAGTATCAAGTGTGTGCAGAAATTCATTTTTCCTGGCCAAGTTTCCTTTACCAAGTGATGTTTCAACTGCTTTGTGCCATAATTTCGTTAGTTTTAGCTCAATAGTTCGACACTGATTAATCATAGGTGGTTTGAATAGTGCATTAGCTTTTGTCCATTGATGCAGAAGAGGGACTATCATGTCATTTATGAGTTCTTTATCTGTATAGTTCCTTCTGTCCTTTGCATTTTTTTTCTCGAAGGAGTAACCCTAATCTTAGCATGTCTCTCACTGTTGGAAGTTCTGATACAGGAAGCTCCTTCCCTTTACCAACTAGCAGGCTCAAGTGGGTTGACAACTGACTTCTTGTCTTCAATTTTGACATCTTCACACTATCTGACAAATAGAAAAATATTTCAATGTTTCATAATTCAATTGTTGTTTCAAAAAATATCAATTTGTTTATCAAAAATGCTGTAACAGAAATAACATAATAATTTCTTAGAACATAATGTTTTATACAATGATATAAGTAACTGCTACAATCAATATGCCCTACTTACAATAATTAAAATGTAGAATTCGTCTGGTAGAGTAGGTGCAAGTGCAATGAGAGCAAACCACCGTCTATGATATCTAGAAGGAGAGTGAGCCGGGCGCCTTATCCTCAAGCTTGGTACAAGTCAAAACAAGAATTAAACTGTCCCACACGGAGAGCCTGTTCATGTTCATGTTCTGACATGCATATTGTACACAAGCTATAGAACCATAAAATACTCCATAATCCATATGCTTACATGAGATTAGTTAATATCAAGTGAATAATTCTAATCAAGTCTCATTAATTTGTTGAAATACTGATATTTGAAACTTTAAGGTATAATTGATGTAGGTGAGGGTTATTTCAATTCATTTTTGTTTGCTAATTTCAAGTTTAGACATGAAGAGGCACAATATTTTGACTACCAAATTTGATTTTTAACATGTTGACAAAATTGACACACCCTACTACCCACCCACCACCGCTCCTAACTGTACACCCTACCCACCCACCACCACTCCTACCTGAACACCCTACCCACTAGGGTGACAATAGTGCATAGGGGTGAATTTCTAAAATTGATTAAATGGAATGGCCATTGGTCCAATACCGCGTACCCATGAAAAAAGAACACAGGCGAAATCCTGGGTCATTTGGACAATATTTAGAGGTAGCTCAAGTCAATTGAAGTTTTATCCTTTTGGCAAAAAATACGAATATTCATAATATGCCGGTTTATTTTAAAATTTACATATTGAGCAAGTTTATGTGTACACTGTACATATAAATGATTAATTCCTTTTTAAAATGAAACTGCAGTGAACACGCTTACATCAATGGGTGGGAGAGGTGTGGACAACCCATTCATTGTTTTCGCTTTTTGCTTGTAAGGTCCTGTTTTGATGTCCCTGGTTGTGACCGCCTCTGCTCTTCAACAACCTGCAGCAGATGTTGACGCTGGTCTTCACTCTTCGTGATCTTGCTGTTGAATGCCTGTATCAAGGCAATCCCTCTCTCTGCAGTGTCGTTGATGACTCTGAGACCACCCACAACTGCTACGCCAGTTTTGAAGTCTTCATCATCAGACCATGTGTCAGGTTCCTTGGACAAAAAAGAAGTCTTCATTTTGAGACTTTCAAATAGAAAGTTTGATCCTCTAGAAGCAAAGTCTGAGAGCTGCTTTGTGGGAAGGGAAGATGTGGCAGGAAGAGCAGCACGTTTTGGTGAATCCTCGGTCGCCTTCCTCTCAACGATTGCCCGAACTATGTTTGTCTTCATTGTTGCATTAACTTGTGGATCAAAGAGTGCAAGACCCACCAAGCCTTCACTGAGGTACCACAGGTGACGACCGAAGACTGTGAGACATGTTCTTGATATTTTGACGTCGTGGTACTCTGACAGGTCTTGGAGGAGCCGCAAATCATTAGCAGGAGCGGAGGATGGAACGGAGGCCGTGAACCATGCACTGACATACACCTCTAGCACAAAGAATGTGAATCGTTTCAAGCCTAATGTCTCACGAGCAGTTAGTTTAAACTGATTAGCAAAAATCAGGATCTTCATGACATAAATGAGCTTAGCCATCCACCGTGCTCGGTGAAGTGCTCCGGGCCGCCGGAGATTAAACTTGGGTAGAGCTCCATCGAGACACCTGATTGCTAGCTCCAGTACCTCATGGTAATCATCACGTGGCTGCTGCTTCTTGCCCAGATGATGTTTCCAGCAACAGATGAGGTCATCTCGTTTCTCGTACAAACTTGGAGGGAGGTCTGAGAGAGGGCTGTAGTCATCTTGACTGATGTCCTTCCACTTATGCTTGAAGCGAGAGAAGAGAGTATTATCTGGTCCAGAGGAAGGCCCCATGCATTCCACATACGCTTTCTCGGCAACAAGCTCAAGGATGTGGTGATGACACGCGAGATGCAGAAGACGGCGGCCGAGTTTCTGCTCCAGAATGACACATGCCCCCGACAAGTGCCCAGTGTTTGAAGCTGTTGTGTCAAAACTGAGTGCACACACACCCACCGTCACGTCTCACACACAACTGATGCTACTGTACCAGTCAGACACTGGCACACAACCTCTTCCCCCTACCCCGACTGACACCCGCCTCTCCCTCCCCTCTGCATTGCCAATAGCTGCACCAGCCAAAATACTCATTACTCATTTTTAGAAAAAATGTTAGGAACAACTTTAGTTTGAATTTGCATTCTACATATACCTGCAAAGTTTCATAGTAATCGGTTCATAAATAAAGAAATTAGAAAAAATCAATAATAATTTCAGTAGTGTTAACTTCAAATGGCTTGAGCCACCTCTAAATATTGTCCAAATGACCCAGGATTTCGCCTGTGTTCTTTTTTCATGGGTACGCAGTATTGGACCAATGGCCATTCCATTTAATCAATTTTAGAAATTCACCCCTATGCACTATTGTCACCCTACAGTGTACACCCTACCCACCCACCACCACTCCTACCTGTACACCCTACCCACCCACCACCGCTCCTAACTGTACACCCTACCCACCCACCACCGCTCCTACCTGTACACCCTACCCACCCACCACCACTCCTACCTGTACACCCTACCCACCCACCACCACTCCTACCTGTACACCCTACCCACCACCAATTACCCTACCACACCCCACCCACACCTGTACAACCCACTCCACTCCACCACCACCCCTACCTGTACACCCCACCCACCCACCACCACCCCACCTGTACACCCCACCCCCCACCACCGCCTCCCAGCCCACCTGTACACCCCACTCCACCCACCACTGCCCTACCTGTACACCCCTACCCACCCACCACTGCCCCACCTGCACACCCCACCCACCCACCACTGCTCCTACCTGTACACCCCACCCACCCACCCACCACTGCCCTACTCCACACCACTCCACAGACACGCCTCCTACCTGTATCTCACCACCCACCACACTGCCCTACCTGCACACCCTACTACCCACCCACCCACCACCGCTCCTACCTGTACACCCTACCCACCCACCACCGCTCCTACCTGTACACCCTACCCACCCACCACCGCATCTACCTGTACAGTATATGTCTACCTGTGCAAATACCGTACCCGGTTTTACTGTTAAGGATCTCCGATTATTTGTTATATTGGCAGGATTTTTTTTGGGGGGTGAGAGGGAGGGGGGATAAGGTGAAGAAGGGGAAAGAGGAAGGAAGAGGGGAAAGGAGAGAGAGAGAAAGGGAAGGGAAGGGAAAAGAGGTAAGAGGAAGGGGGAGAGGCAGGAGGGGGAGGTTACATATGCGGATGTCGTTTATTAAATGAGGTTTTTGTTTCTGTGTGTGTGTGTGTGTGTGTGTAACGTTACGATTTAGAAACGTTATTCTCGACCAATTTAACCAAAGTGCTTCAGCCAGGTGTTATCAAGCATTAATCAATATGCTCTTCATCGCTTACAGGAAACAGTTTAAGAAAATAGTAAACTGATGTATTTTCACTTCATAACAAAAACAAACTTATATTTTCACTTCAAAACAACATTAAAACAAATAGCGACAATGAAAGTATTTGGGTAGAGATTGGCGAGGGCAATGAGTCCGTAGTCATTGGTGTTATATATAGACCACCTAATTCGATGAGGAACGATGGTAAATTGCTATGGGAGGAAATAAAGAAGGCATCTGATAGAAACAATGTATGTATTCTAAGCGATTTCAACTTTTCAGGCTTAGATTGGAAAAATCAAATTAGCGATAATGAATCTGAAGATTTTCTAGAAGTAGTACAAGATAGTTTTTTATATCAATTCATAAACTCGCCCACTAGAGGAAATAATATCCTCGATTTAGTTCTCAGTAATAATGAAAATCTAGTAAAAGATGTTGGGATTGGAGACGAACTAGGAAACAGTGATCATAAAGCCATATATTTTAACATAATATGGAATGGCAGGAAGAAGGAAAATTCGGCCTTGATCCCGGATTTTAGGAAGGCTAATTACGGTAGCTTAAGGAGAGACCTAAGGGATGACCCTCTGGTCAAAAGATTAATCCCCCCCCACACCTCCAGAAACTGTCAACTTAGGACGGGAGAACCCCGAATTTAATTTAGCAACTACTTATGAACAATTTATTGAGATAATCCATAATGCTCAAAATAAACACATCCCTAAAAGAAAATTCAGATCGATACGGAACCAACCAAAATGGATGAATAATAGACTCTTAGATCTTCTAGGGAAAAAGAAAGGAGTATATAGAAAAGTTAAGAAAGGCGAAAATCACTTATTTGGTTACTATCAGAACCTAACAAGACAGGTAAAAACAAAAATTAGGAAAGCAAAGAGAAATTATGAAATCAAGGTAGCTAACGAATCGAAAAATAACCCCAAAGCTTTTTATCAACTGTATAAATCAAAGGTTAGAGATACAATAGGTCCCCTTAAAACTACAACAGGAGAAATGACTCATGATGAGTTAGAAATGTGTAGTACGTTAAATAGTCATTTTCGCTCCGTATTCACAAATGAAAACCTAGCACAGTTTCCAGAAGTTCATAAGGTATATAACGACAGTATAGAAAATATGTTGATGAATATCAATATTACTAGTAACGATGTGCTTAAAGTAATTAACAAACTGAAGCTTCATAAATCGCCTGGTCCAGACGAGGTATATGCTAGAATATTAAAAGAATGTAGAGATGAGTTGAGTAATCCATTAGCAGTTTTATTTAATAAGTCATTAGAATCGGGCCTAGTGCCAGAAGCTTGGAAACTTGCAAATGTAGTTCCGATTTTCAAAAAAGGTGATAAATCAATTGCATCAAATTACCGTCCCATTAGTCTCACGTCAATCATAGGCAAGTTGCTAGAGTCAATTATTGCTACAAAAATCAGAAGCCACCTTGAAACATTCAACTTAATTCATTCTTCTCAGCACGGGTTCACCCAGGGACGTTCTTGTCTCACAAATTTGCTTAGCTTTTTCTCAGAAGTATATGAAGCGGTAGATAATGATAAGTCATATGATATAATTTATTTAGATTTCAGTAAAGCATTCGATAGAGTCCCTCATGAGAGATTGATAAGGAAGGTAGAAGCACATGGAATAGGTGGATCATTATTAAAATGGATTAGGTCATGGTTAACTGGCAGGAAACAAAGAGTCAGCATAAATGGATTTAAGTCAGACTGGGGTGCGGTCAAAAGCGGAGTTCCCCAGGGATCTGTATTAGGCCCCCTGCTGTTTGTTATATTCGTTAATGATCTTGATTTAGGTATAACTAGTAGGTTTAGTAAATTTGCAGATGATACCAAAATGGGGAGAGTGATAAATTCAGACAGTGACTTTGAACACCTTCAAAGAGATCTAGATACCTTACATGAGTGGTCAGTAGACTGGCAAATGAATTTTAATACTGATAAATGCAAGGTACTACAGATAGGGAAGACGAATACAAACGTTAAGCATAAACTAGGTAACACGGAAATAGAAAACTCAGATTGTGAAAAAGATCTAGGTGTATTTGTTAGCAACGACTTGAAACCTAGAAAACAATGTATTAGCGTTCGCAACAAGGCAAACAGGATTCTTGGGTTCATATCTAGGAGTGTGAGTAACAGAACTGCTGACGTTATCTTCAAACTTTACCTAGCATTAGTGAGGCCACACATGGATTATGCGGTTCAATTCTGGTGTCCTTATTATAGAATGGACATAGATTCTTTGGAGAGAGTACAAAGAAGAATGACAAAATGATCCATAATATTAGAAACCTTCCATATGAAGAAAGACTGAAAAGCTTAGGCTTGCATTCATTAGAGAGGCGTAGAGTTAGGGGAGATATGATAGAGGTGTTCAAGTGGGTAAGTGGGATTAACAAGGGTAAAATGGAAGATGTTCTGAAGCTCAGTAATAACGAAATAACTAGAACAAATGGCTTTAAATTAGATAAATTCCGATTCAGAAAGGATATAGGCAAGCACTGGTTTGGTAATAGAGTTGTGGATATGTGGAATAGGCTACCGAGTGCTATAGTAGGATCGGGGACGCCAGGGAGCTTCAAGACGAAGTTGGATAGGCACATGGAAATGCTGGGATGGGTGTGAAAGGGATCTGCCCTGTATGGGCCAGTCGGCCTCCTGCATTATCCCACTTTCTTATGTTCTTATGTTCTTATGTAACTATCCAGGCATAAATTACCCAAAACAAGCAGCTGGATATCATGAACTTCTTAAAACAGTTTAGATACGTTAACTGTCAGCACTTCAATAACATTTGGGATAATACGAAATATTTTACTAGGATTATTGTATACACGAGCTAACGGGGTTATGGATATTCAACTCATTAACAGGGTGGGAGGGATATCGATAGACTGTGACGTTTGGAGATTATTCTCCTGGTATTGACTGTCATGCCTGTGACGTTACATATAATCCTCCGGGGATTGGCTGTCTTACTTGTGACGTCTGGCCATTATTCCCCAGTGACTGGTTGTCTTGGACTTGGCCTTCCCGGGACTGGCTGCCACGCTGATGATGTCAGAAAGACTCCAGGGGATGTTGACAATTTCTCCAAGAGCAGAACGGGAATATTCATAATATAATAATAATAATAATAATAATAATAATAATAATAATAATAATAATAATAATAATAATAATAATAATAATAATAATAATAATAATAATAATAAATAATAATAATAATAAATAATAATAATGATAATGATAATGATGATAATAATAATAATAATAATAATAATAATAATAATAATAATAATAATAATAACTAATAATAATGATGATAATAATAATGATAATGATGATAATAATAATAATAATAATAATAATCT
Source organism: Homarus americanus (assembly GCF_018991925.1). Taxonomy (NCBI): domain Eukaryota; kingdom Metazoa; phylum Arthropoda; class Malacostraca; order Decapoda; family Nephropidae; genus Homarus; species Homarus americanus. Next base: position 25,621 of record NW_024724144.1, on the reverse strand, counting down.
TCAGGTGGGTGAGTAACATACAACGAGTTCTGATCTCTTATAATACTTAATTGTTGATGAACTAACGTAATTACTGACCTTGTTACAAACTTTAGGAACTTAGTTGTTGAAGCGCAGTAATAACATTATTTCGACCCTTCCCCTCCTGGCACCTTTACCACACACACCCACCACCCCTACCCTCCCCACCACACACCTACCCCTCCTCCCAGCCACACAGCACTGTCCATCCCTCCCCACCACACACAGCACCACCCCCTCCTCCCCACCACACACAGCACCACCCCTCCTCCCCACCACACACAGCACCACCCCTCCCTCCCCACCACACACAGCACCATCCCACCCCTCCCCACCACACACAGAACCACCCCTCCTCCACCACACACTACCACCCCCTCCTCCCAGCCACACACAGCACCATCCCTCCCCTCCCTCCACACCACCACTCCTCCTCCCCACCACACACAGCACCATCCCCTCCCCTCCCCTCCCACACCACCACTCCCTCCCCTCCCACACACACCACCACCTTTTCATCCCCACCACGTACATTATCCCTTCTACCCTCCCCACCACACACATCACCCCACACCTCCCCACCACACCCTCCCTACCACACACCACCACCCTGGATATGAACAACACCGGGCCTATAATTAGTTTGTTAATTGTCCATTTATGAAGTTGTGTCCTAATTATGTGTACAATCGTTGGGTAATTCATATGTAAATTAATGGCTTGGTAAAATTAGCTGAGGTAAGTTTTGAGTTCGACAGCTTTAATCTGTTTTTGTTTGGGTTCAGAATTTTTTTTGTGTACTGTATATAGTTGTGTTTAATAATAGGATTTTGCGGGGGGCAGTTTTACCCTCCAAAACACACACACCAACACACGCATTCTCTCTCTCTCTCTCTCTCTCTCTCTCTCTCTCTCTCTCTCTTATCTTCCCTGGCGTGCTCCTAAGACTCTCCTCATTTCTCACATCAACAACACTTTCTCTCACACAACATATAGGGCTCAGCTCCTCCATGACCCCCCCCTCCCTCCCTCCCTCCCTCCCCAATACAATGATGAACCACAAGTTAATAATCAAACTCATTCGTAAATTCCTCCTGAATAACCAACGATACAAAATAAATAAATAAAAAAAATTACAAAAATAAACTAAGAAAAATTTCGTTGCAAAATTAGATAGAAAAATAAACTCGGATGAATTAAAATTTAATAAAATCGTGAATTAGTAACGCTATCTACAATTTCTTAGTGTAGAGTAATTGTTATTTGTACGCCTAAAGAAAGTTCCACGCCTAAAGAAAGTTCCACGCCTAAAGAAAGTTCCAACCCTTAAGATAGAACAATGACCCGAAAGTCCGATTAATCAAAATAAATGTCACCACCCTGAGAAAGTTCAACGCCTTAAGAAAGTTCAATATCCTAAGAAAGTTCAACACCATAAGGAAGTTCAACACCATAAGAAAGTTCAACACCATAAGAAAGTTCAACACCATAAGAAAGTTCAACACCATGAGAAAGTTCAACACCATAAGAAATAAGTTCAACACCAAAAGAAAGTTCAACACCATAAGAAAGTTCAACACCATAAGGAAGTTCAATACCATAAGAAAGTTTAACACCATAAGAAAGTTCAACACCATAAGAAAGTTCAACACCATAAGAAATAATTTCAACACCATAAGAAATAAGTTCAACACCATAAGAAATAAGTTCAACACCAAAAGAAAGTTCAACACCATAAGAAATTTCAACAACATAAGAAAGTTCAACACCAAAAGAAAGTTCAACACCATAAGAAAGTTCAACACCATAAGAAAGTTCAACACCATAAGAAAGTTCAACACCAAAAGAAAGTTCAACACCAAATGCAAGTTCAACACGAAAAGCAAATTCAACACCAATAAAAAAGTTCAACGCCTTAAGTTCAACACACTACACAACCATCTTGATCACTAAGGTTGGCTCATTATCACCACCCCCATCCCCATCACCATCAACACCCCCCTCCCCCATCACCACCACCCTACCCCCATCACCACCACCCTCCCCCATCAACCACATCATCAATTTCCTTCTTTTGTTCATCCATTCACTATTCATCGCAAGTGAGGATAATGAACAACCTTGAACACTTGAACATAAATCAAGGGGCAAAAGTCTGAACCAAAATTCCTAATCAAGGGTTAAAAATAGAGAGGGATTTTAACTGATCACCTGATAATTAGTTCGTCCCCCCTCCCCCCACCCCCCTCCCCCCTCCCCCCCTCTTCTCCCACCTTCAGCTGATTTCACCTGATGATTAAGTAAACAAATGGTACCTGGTTTGGTTTTGGTTTGGTTACGTTAGGATAGATTTGCGTCAGGTTAGGTTAGGATTGCGTCAGGTTACGTTAGGTTAGATTTGCGTCAGGTTAGGTTAGGATTGTGTCAGGTTAGGTTACGTTAGATTTGCGTCAGGTTAGGTTGCTAGAGTCGGTGCAGCGAAGAATGACAAAAATGATTCCGGGACTTAGAAACCTTCCATATCAGGATAGGTTAAAGAAACTTAACTTGCATTCCCTAGAAAGACGAAGAGTGCGGGGAGATATGATAGAAGTATTTAAGTGGGTGAAAGGAATCAATAAAGGCGATATAGATAAAGTTCTTATAATATCCGAGCAGGATAGGACTCGGAGCAACGGATTTAAGTTCGATAAGTTTAGTTTTAGGAGGGAGATAGGAAGAAACTGGTTCACAAATAGGGTGGTGGTCGAGTGGAACAAGCTTACCAACTTTGTTGTAAGTGCTGGAACTCTGGAAAGTTTCAAAAGGAGGCTAGATAGATTCATGGATGATAGAGAGTGGTAGTAACTCTCGACAGGAGCTGCCATGCACAGGCCAACCGGCCTATTGCAGACTCCTTATTTGCTTATGTTCTCCTTCACCCTCACAAATCACCCAAATCCCCCTTTCTCCCTTTCCCCCTTCACCTTGCCCATCCTACCCCTCGTTTGTTCTTTCTCTCTCTATCTCTCTCTCTCTCTCTCTCTCTCTCTCTCTCTCTCTCTACAAAAAAAGAACACCAAGGATTACGCCCTCAAATTTTTTTGGTTTTTTTGGTGGGGCATCGACTTCAACCCACCTTTTTCCTCTCCTCGTCCTACCCCTCCCTCCAACACCCCCTCCCTCCATCACCCCCTCCCTCCATCACCCCCTCCCTCCAACACCCCCTCCCTCCATCACCCCCTCCCTCCACACTCCATCTTGCTCCTCCTCATTTTCCTCCCCCTCTTGGTAATTAGTGTCTTGTCTCAATGTGTGTGTGTGTGTGTGTGTGTAAGTAATAATAATAATAATAATAATAATAATAGTAATAATAATAATAATAATAATAATAATAATAATAACCATAATAATAATAATAATAATAATAATGATAAACCACTGTTAGCCCCAGAGATAAATCCCCGAGTTTCCAGACCCTGCCGCGTGGAGGCCAGTGGTGAGAAGGTCCATTTTTTTTTTTTTTTTTTTTTTTTTTTTTTTTTTTTTTTTTTTTTTTATTTTATTTTTAAAGGCTGGGTGGTGGGTTAGGGTGCGAGGAGTCTGGTCCGGCCTTCTGACCTCAGGCCCGACATGGGGGGAAGCGGGTCACCAAGTTGAGGAGGCGACTTATGCCCTGGTCCACCTGATCAGGAAGGCCTGTGAGGGTCACTTCATCACTATTGTCGTTTTTATTGGGAAATTTTATCTTTATTTTGAGCGCTTGAGTAACGGGTCGGATATTTTGGCCCTTAAGACCGATGACCTTCCCGTGTAGGGCCTTGGGGATGCAGAGTGTTTGGGATACTGGTGTGGTGACCCGACGCCTCTCCTTCTCTTCAGCTATCAAAGCCTTTATGCGGAGGACGGCGTCCTTGACGAGAGTTTTGTCTTTCCCTTCGACGATGATGGGCTCATCCTTTGACCCCTTGCGAGGGACAAGCACCCGGATGTTGTATTTTACCTGTAGCTCCTTCATAGTGGAGCCTCCGGGGCCAATAATGACGCCAAAGAGGCAGTTATCTGCCTTCACCGTCTCTGACACCGTCTCCTCGACCCATTGTGCCCTCATACGGGACATCCATGGTGGAAGAGGACGACTTTTCTCCTGGTTGACCTTCATAACTTGCCGCCGTTCAAAAGGGTTATTGTTGAGACGTGAACTCATTTTATAATACCAGTAACAGCGTAGAACCAGACCACAAGACTCAGATTTTGAGGTGTAAGAAATAATGTAGTAAGAGGCTGTTATAGTGAAACTCTGATGATGAACGTATAGTTGTAGTCACCCTGTTATAGTGAACATACAACCTGTAGTTGTAGTGAACCTGTTGATATAGTGAACCTGTTATAGTGAACAAGTAGTTGTAGTGAACCTGTTGATATAGTGAACCTGTTATAGTGAACATGTTATATTGAACATGTAGTTGTAGCAAACCTGTTGATATAGTGAACCTCTTATAGCGAACATGTTATAATGAACATATAGTTATAGTGAACCTTTTACTTGTGAACATTTGGAAATAATGAACCTGTTATAGTGAACTTGTTATAGTGAACATGTTAAAGTGAACCTGTAATAGTAAACATGTTAAATTTACCCTGTTATAGTGAACATGTTGTAGTGAACCTGTTATAGTGAACCTGTTATAGTGAACATGTTAAATTGAACCTGTTATAGTGAACCTGTTATAGTGAACCTGTTAAATTGAACCTGTTATAGTGAACATGTTATAGTGAACCTGTTATAGTGAACCTGTTATAGTGAACAAGTTATAGTGAACCTGTTAAATTGAACCTGTTATAGTGAACATGTTACAGTGAACCTGTTATAGTGAACAAGTTATAGTGAACATGTTGTAGTGAACCTGTTATAGTGAACCTGTTATAGTGAACCTGTTATAGTGAACCTGTTGTAGTGAACCTGTTATAATGAACATGTTAAATTGAACCTGTTATAGTGAACCTGTTATAGTGAACCTGTTATAGTGAACATGTACTTTAGGGGGGAGGGAAAAAACACTTTTATTTGAGTTGCAGGCTGCACTTTTCAGGCATCGTTTGTATGGCTGTAACAAACACCTGTGCAAAATTTCATGCCATTTCATGCATACTTACCCTGCCGCATCGCGAACGACTTTTTGTCAACTTTTAGTGTATACCAAAAATTAGGTGTCATTTAATGTTTTCCAGGATAATGATAAATTTTACATGGGTGACATCGATTTAATTCACATGTTATTTTACAGGTACACCGTATAGAAAATCATTACAAGTTCATATTGAAATTCTTTTTTGTGCGGAACCTTGGCATCATTTTCCTAGACAATAATCTTTGCCTAATATATCCATCTCTCGATTCGTATCCCGTCACTTCAGTGCAAGCTTCAGTCATCACTTTTATGCCTCTCTCGACCGCCTGAGTGCTGTTTGGCCACTTGGGCACCACTAATGGTGTCTCAAGAATGTCATTAACCTGTAGATTTGACAGAGAAGCAATGTAAGGAGGCTCAGTCTTGAGTTCATTCCTCCAGTTAATCATGGAATAATAGTTTTTTGCTTGCCACTTTAGTTTCGGAGTCACCACCTTTCTCATGTTGACTACAGGAGGCACATCCTCATTCCCATCTCCATCTTTACCCTCCTCATCAGTATAGTTTAACAAATTCTCGTCAACAGCAGCATCAGAATCTTCCTCCTCCTCTTCAGATCTGCCAGTGCATTCTTCCTTTTGCTGATTCTCCTCTCTAATTTTTCTTATCATTGAGACAGCTTTTTCTCTAACAGTCATGTCCTCATCTGCACACATACCAAGAAGAAGTTGATCTGTGTGGGCGAAGTATGCATTTCTCTGGACAGCCTTCTTCACTATCGTCTCCTCACTATTCAGGTGTTTCATATATAGCAGGGACTGGAATACGTTCCTTGAGCCGTGTGTTACGTAAGGGTGTATCTTGATGTAAAACCACATTGGAGCACTGAACTTTATTATTGTAATGACAATTCTTTTCAACTCATGGCTGGGTCTTGATGTTGCTACATACAGCCTGAGGATTCTACTCCATAAGGTGTTCCACCTTGACACACAGGGAGGACCTGGCTCAATAGCAGCCAAGTCATCTTCAACAACACCTGTGATAACTCCTTTACAATTCCTATACAGGTATTTCTGATCCCAGGACAGATCTTTCTCCACTTCATCATTAAACACAGGGAAATCAGGGAAACTGACTGGCTGGAAGGCGACAACTGGAAGCTCAGACAAAGACTCCTTGATCTGCTTTCCAATGGGACCACGCCAATGCTCAGGACCACTTGGTTTACCATCATAGTGATAAAAAACTGCGCGGAAAGGCAGCTCATTTCCGTGAAGCTGACATATGAAATAATGGAGCGGGTGACCAAGTAACATTTCAAGATGATGAATGACTCCATTTTCTGATCCTACATTTACATTGGTTCCATCACAACCAACACACACAATGGGCTGCTGGGTTAGATTTTTCTCCACCAGAAACTCGTGAATAGTTTTGGCAATCTGCTTTCCGTGTCCAGTCTTGGGAGTCACATGTGTGAGATATTCATTGCCAGGCTCAACCATGATGACATAATGATCTTTCACCATCATCCTCGAACTCCATTTCTCGGTCTTCTCATTCTTTATCATCACACGAGTGGCGGTCTTCTTACCATCAAAATAGAGTGACGTCAAATTATCTAAACTAGCCATCTCAATTTCTTGCCTCTTAAATCGGTATTTTTGTCTCGCATCCCGCAGCTTATGTGGTCCAATAACCTGACTCTTGTCATCCTTTGTGAGAATGCCATAGTCAGTTAAGGTGGCAGTAGCAATGGCAGCTCCAGCATAATCACTAATCAAGTATCGGTCACAAGCGGCAGCCAGTGTAGGGAGTCTTGTCCGGTTCTGTGAACTGGTGTCTGTCAGAGCCCTTGGATCAGGGACAAAATCAGCATCAGTATTGACGAGAGGAATATCTCTTGAATCATCTGAATTATCCTCAACATAAGGAATATCTCCAGCTACCAGATATCTATGTTTTTGCTCAAGCTGTCTCCTAACTCTGTCCGCATCATGCTTCTCTCTTGCCGTCACTCTGTCCCACATCTTCGTCACTTTCATGTCAACCCCTGCAATCTTCATCTTCCTGTCACCTCGCTGGTCAAGGACAAGACAACTTAAATGAAATAAGAGATATGAAAAAAAAGTTGATAAACACTGAACAGAACATTGCACCGCCACAGCGGCTGTTTGGCTAGTACTGTAGGTAAATTTAAAAATTTCAGTAGAAAATGCGGCAGACTAAACCTCGACATATCAGCTTCAAATTTGGCATGGAGTCTTAGATATGTATAAGGAACAATGCCTGAAGAGTGCAGCTTTGAGCAAAATTTCACTGCCCCCTAAAAATTTTACTTATTCTAATAATCCATAAATGTCTTTTGACTTGTTCGAAAATGAGATTACATGAATTTGCTGTCATTTCTCAGTTGAAAATATACACGATGCTATGTTAGAGTTTGTGTGTGTGTGTGTGTGTGTGTATGTGTGTGTGTGTGTGTGTGTGTGTGTGTGTGTGTGTGTGTGTGTGTGTGTATGTGTGTGTGTGTGTGTGTGTGTGTGTGTGTGACTTTAATGCTCTTGGTATATGTCCTTTTTTCCAATATACTGAAGACAGAAGAGAATAGTAAAAAATAATAGGATAAATATTTCACATACGTAGATAAGAACAACAAAACAATTATAGGTGATAGCATCCGATCGCATCTAGAGAAAAGCAAATTAATCTACGACTCTCAACATGGGTTTACAAAGGGAAAATCTTGTCTAACAAATCTGATGACGTTTTTTAGGAAAGTTTTCGAGGTAGTAGATAATGACGAAAATTACGATGTTAATTACTTAGACTTTAGCAAAGCATTTGACAGAGTACCGCATCAGAGGCTTCTGAGGAAAATTAAGGCTCATGGTATCGAAGGGAAAGTTTCAAATTGGATAAAATCATGGCTCACCGATAGAACGCAGAGGGTCAGCGTAGATGGTGTTAAATCTGAGTGGGGCCGTGTAACCAGTGGGGTTCCCCAGAGGTCAGTACTAGGCCCACTCTTGTTCATAATCTACATAAACGATCTAGATACTGGGATCAGCAGTGACATAAGCAAGTTTGCGGATTACACCAAAATAGGGCGGCAGATTAATTCAGGGCAGGATGCAAATGCATTACAGGAGGATCTAAATAAACTGCAGGGGTGGTCTGAAAAATGGCAAATGAAATTCAACACCAGCAAGTGCAGCGTACTTAATAATGGAAGAACAAATACTGATAATTATACAGCCTTAACAACATCAACCTAGAGAAGTCGACTTGTGAAAGAGACCTAGGAGTACTTGTAAGCCCGGACCTACGGCCTAGAAAACAGTGCGCTAATGTTCGAAATAAGACAAACAGAGTATTGAGTTTTATATCTAGGAGTGTAAGTAACAAGAGTGCAGAGGTCTTATTGCAACTATATCTTGCGCTAGTCAGGCCGCACCTCGATTATGTGGTTCAGTTCTGGTGCCCTTATTATAGAATGGATATCAATTCACTAGAGTCGGTGCAGCGAAGAATGACAAAAATGATTTCGGGACTTAGAAACCTTCCATATCAGGATAGGTTAAAGAAACTTAACTTGCATTCCCTAGAAAGACGAAGAGTGCGGGGAGATATGAAAGACGTGTTTTAGTGGGTGAAAGGAATCAATAAAGGGGATATAGATAAAGTTCTTATAATATCCGAGCAGGATAGGACTCGGAGCAACGGATTTAAGTTGGATAAGTTTAGGTTTAGGAGGGAGATAGGAAGAAACTGGTTCACAAATAGGGTGGTGAACGAGTGGAACAAGCTTAGCAACTTTGTAGTAAGTGCTGGAACTCTGGAAAGTTTCAAAAGGAGCCTAGATAGATTCATGGATGATTGAGTGGTAGTAACTCTCGACAGGAGCTGCCATGCACAGGCCAACCGGCCTATTGCAGACTCCTTATTTTCTTATGTTCTTATGTTCTTATGTTAGATTTGCGTCAGGTTAGATTAGGTTAGCGCTAAGGAGTTTAATCCGAAGGTGAATAAGCTTGTGTTTAATCTTCACGTAATCCACCTTTATGCTCTTGTGAGAATGATGAAGTTTTAGCAGCAAATAACCGTAAATTTTATAATATAGATAAAAAAATTAATTCAGAGTTAAGTCAATTTTGTTTTGTTTACTTAAGAAAATCTTTTACCGATTTCCAAGAACTAAATGATCATAATACTGGGAAAAAAATAGTGGAGAGGTATTTCACAATCTTATGACTGAGGCAGATTATTTTTTATCTAGTATAAACTGTGACCGACCATAAATTTTAGGAAGACCAAATCGGAAAAAATATATATCACTTCAGGTCAATTTGGGAGCACTAATATATATTTAACCGTGAAAGTCTTCAAGTAAGAAAAATAAATAAACCAAGACTATTTTTTGTGACTTAAGAAATAAAATTTGTCCTTAAATAAAAACTATGTACCTCCATCTGCTCAATTTATCTGCACTAAAATAATATAATTAATTCTTACAACATTCGAGTTGTCGATATTGACAAAAAAATATCCACTCAAATTTAATACTTAATTTTCTTATCAATCAATGTAAATAATTATTATTATGAGGAAATAAAGTAACTTTCTTATTTAGGGAATGATAATAATAATAATAATAATAATAATAATAATAATAATAATAATAATAATAATAATAATAATAATAATAATAATAATAATAAATATACTTGGTAATTCTGTAAACTATTATCAATGTCGTAGGAAGAAAATAACATTGTATTTCAAGTTTATTGGAAGTTATAATAAACGACCAGCTGACAACACTAATTCAACCTGTTACCTGCATTGTTTACACACACACACACACACACACACACACACACACACACACACACCTAAATAAACTTTAAAACACAATTCAAAACATAAATTGTATACCTTCATTTAATTTACAAACATAATTTTGAACTACCTTGAACTAAAGAAACACTGTTTTCATCCAAGTAGTCGATACCCCAGGGTGAAAATTTCTCCAGATAATACAACGTCATTTAGACCATTGAGAAACAGTGTACTTTAATGAGGCTGAGAATCACTGAGCATAAGCATGAGAACGACACACCTGAACGTCTTGAAATTACCAGGTATTGCAACTCTCTCTCTCTCTCTCTCTCTCTCTCTCTCTCTCTCTCTCTCTCTAGCTCTCTCTCCACACACACACTGCGACTGGTAATAACTTCTCAATCTGGGGAAAAAATACATAATGCAAAAAAAATACATAATAACCTCAAGTATCTAATCGAACGAAAAAAAATGCGACTGTCACTATTATCATCTGTAATGGTCTAACAAGTGGTGGTAATGGGGTCCATAATGCGTGTCCTTCTGTGTACTTGAAGCCTGACATAATAACAGAAATTAATATCGTTTGAAGAATGTCGCCAAATTGATCCATATTTATTCCACCAACGGGGATAAATGACAACAAATAATATACAATGACACACATGGAAAAAAAATAATAACATTAATAATTCCAATAATATCGAGTAAAATCTTTGAATCGACTGAAGATTAGCCCTCAAAACCTTATTTGACCCAAAGATTAACCAGGCTTAAGCTAACCCAACTCAACCTAACCCAACCAAACCCAATCCATCTAAACCTATCTCGACCTAACCCAACCCAGCCCAACCCCAAGTAGCACTAAAGAATTTAATCATCAAGCTCAAATAAGCTGTGGTACTTAATCTTCACCTGACCCAAAACTTCTAGGAATGTCGCTATAATCACCCCCTCCTCCACCCTTCCAAAATAGGTTCCCAAGCAGTGATAAAACAGCAGGGGATACGTACCCTGGTGTTTACAGCGTCACGGCTCTATTCCTCACTCACTCACTCACTATCTTGGTGTTGGGGTTGGGGTGGGGGTGGGGGTGGGGTGGAGTGGGGTGGGGGTGGTATGATAGTCAACTCGTAAGCGGGAAGACTGAGAAAGAGTGGAAGAGGAATGAATGAAGAGAGGTGAACAAAGTAGAGAGATGAGAGGAGAAAGAAGTACGGAGATGAGAAAAGGAAAATATCAAAAGCGAAGGAAAGATAAAAGAACGTAGAAGAATGAAGGGAGGAGAAAGTAGAGATGAGAGAAGAAAAGAACGAAGGCGGAGAAAACAAGAATGCAGAAGGTAGACGAAGAAAAAATGAGAAAGAAAAGAGTATGGAAAGAGAAGATAGAAAATTACAAGAAAAGAGAAAAAAAGGAAAAGAAGAAAAGATGATGATTTAAGAAGACGGAGAAGAATGACGCTGGGTAATGAAGAAAAAAAATCGAATAACAAAAGACAAAAATAGAAGAAAGGGGAAGAGAATAAATAGAATGAAGACGATAGTAGACGAAATAAAGAAAACTAGAACAGAGAAGAGAAAAAGTAGAAAAGAAAGGAAAAAGGGAATAAGAAATAACAGAGGAAAAAATAATAAGAAATACATAATAGAAGATGAAGTTGAAAGGAAAAGATACACAAGAGACAAAAAAGTGATGCTAAAAAAAATAAGCAATACAAGAAAGGAATAACAGGCATAATAAAACATATTTATCGGTGGTGTGTGTGTGTGTGTGTGTGTGTGTGTGTGTGTTTGTGTGTGTGTGTGTGTGTGTGTGTTCGCCGCATCTTTATCACAGTTACGCTTCGGTTCCCCTTTTATTACATTACTCAGTAGTTTTCTTAATTTTTCTTCCTCTTCCTCTTCTTCAACCTTTTCTTTCACGGTATCTTTATCGTCTTCCTTGTTTAGAAGAATTGATCCGTGAAGGTTAGGTTAGGTTACGTTATGTTTGGTTAGGTTACGCTACGTTTGGTTAGGTTACGCTACGTTTGGTTAGGTTAGGTTACGTTTGGTTAGGTCAGGTTAGGTTAGGTATCCTTCAAAATGTTAATATTCCCATACCATGACACTATCGTCCAAATAAATGTTAGGGATTTGTTATCGTTAAAAATACAAAATTACAATACAAAATATAACAAAATTACAAGACGCCAAGCTTGTGTGGGTAACGCTGCTGGTTAACTTCTCTTAGTAAGACAGTGTTCAAAGGCCCCAAGCAGACGAGTTTGGAGGACAAGGAGGGTAAGGGAGATACATACATACATACATACATACATACATACATACATACATACATACATACATACATACATACATACATACATACATACATACATACATACATACATACATACATACATACATACATACATACATACATACATACTTTGGTCCATAATGGCTCTCAATAATTTTACAAACAAACAGTGAAAAAAAAGGGAAATACATTTGGTCCGAAGGTGTGTGTGTGTGTGTGTGTGTGTGTGTGTGTGTGTGTGTGTGTGTGATCAAGACCAGACAACCATTCCTATTGTTTACCCGCGGCACTGTGTAAAATTCTCACTCGTTTTCATGGTCTCTCGATTTCTTCTTACTCCTCCTCCTTCGTCATGGTGTAACGCATCGATAAATTTAAATGGAAAATGTGATAAAAGTCGAGGTAAAAACAAGGAGTAAAAACGTAAAAATTGGATTCTGATAAATTTATTACTTCTTTTCTTGGTATAATTTCCGTCCACCAGAATGTTGCTGTTATCTTGTACCTCCGTTCTTTGTGGTACCTAACTCAGTACATATTGGAACGTCAACCTTGAAAAATCTGCCTTGAAGAGTTCCTCCTTTAAGGTAAACGCTTAAAGGACACCTCAAGGTAGATGCTTCAAGGTAGAGGTTCTGAAACATTAATGTACCTTGACGTGTCCTCCTTGAATAGTTTACCTCGTGACATATCTCATGAGGTACCTTAACTCAAATGAACCTCGAGTCGTCTACCTTGAACACCTATCTGTTGGCAGGTGGCTTAAAGCATCTCCCGGCAGGTGGCTTGAAATCCACACACACACACACACACACACAGTCGACTGACACCATGACGGAATCACTCACTGAAGAATCAAATTTGAATTTATCTGAATGCGTTACTGGTTGCATTAGCGTGTGTGTATGTGTGTGTGTGTGTGTGTGTGTGTGTTGACCAAGTCCTTCACTCTCTGCCTCCAGCTTACACAACACACACTCGGAGTCTCCACCTTTCTTCCTGTTTGTCATCTTTCCCCAAAATATCCCTCCCCCTCCTACCCCCCTATACCGTTTCCCTCATCCATTTCTTTCTGTTTATTTAATCCACTCTTGTAGACCCTTACGCCATGGCCGATTTGATTAGATAAAATTTACATGTTCGTGAATTTTTTCCCACAATTTTTTTTCGGTTTTATCAATAAATTTAATGGTGTATTTTCGTGTTTCTTATTGGAATTTTCCTGAATGGTTCGTTACTTCTAAGACAATAATAATATATGTTCCTCTCTCTCTCTCTCTCTCTCTTCCTACAGTAATATTTTTTTCTCCATATCATTTCCTCACCTTAATATTTACCTAACAATATCTTCCTCCTCCACTGTTCATCTTCCACGCTCTACTCCTCCTCCTCCTACTCCAGTTTCACCTCCTCCTCCACCACCTTCTCTTCTTCTCCACCTCTCCCCACCACCACGCCACCCCCTCCCTTTCACACACCATTATTTACCATCTTACTTCACACACGTTCAAGGACCCCCGCCCCCCTCTCCTGACGTCTTAAAAAGATCGCACCACGACACCTTTCACCTAACCTAACCTAACCTAACCTTCACCACCAACGTCCAAAGACCAAACAAACCCTCCTCGCAGGTTAGGTCAGGTTAGGTAGCGTCATAATCACGTCTGGTTGGTCACTGATTGGCTGGTAAATTGGTACAAAAATTATAGGTGTCTAGAAGGTCTTAAAGCAGGAGGAACAAATCACCGTCATCCATGTATGGTGAGAGAGCCAGCGGGGTGATTATAGTGCTGTAGGCAGGTGGTCCGCCCCCCTACCTGCTGCTGCTGACCTCTCTATACTGCCTCTTGTGGTTGCTTATACATACATACATACATACATACATACATACATACATACATATACATACATACATACATATATACATACATACATACATACATACAAATACCAAAAAAATAAAACACATGAACAAACCAACAATATCCTGAGGCCGAGATGCAATAGATGCAATGGACATAAATATATCTCAAATTGCATACGAAAGTTGAGCTCACTTGCAACAACGCATATATAACGACGCAGGAAGGTGGGTTTCGTTATTTACCAGGGAACGTGACGCTCTATTGTGTATGAAATTGCATTTACAATAAATATATATAAAAATATCTTTCACAGGAGTTTGTATCTAATGTATAATATATATGGACGACAGAGAGTGTGTTAAAGGTGCAGGGCTTATAGCAGAGGTGTGTTGTGTTGTGTGTGCACTGAAGGATCAACTTTCAGTCTGCTATATCCAGGTTGACTGAAACCCTTCTGCAGACAAACGACAACAAGAGAAATAAGGGCAGAGAGGGAGAAATGTACCCTAACCCTGCCTTACCTGTCCTGACCTGACCTGACCTAACCTGACCTGACCCGAGCCGAACCGACACGACCTGACCCGACCCTTCCTGACCCAGTTCAAGAGCCACCATTGGTCATAAGTTATTGATGAGGGACAAGAGCACCTCCGACCCCTCCACTGTATACTGCATCATAGGCGTCTGTACACCCTACCCACCCACCACCGCTACTACCTGTACACCTTACCCACCCACCACCGCTCCAAACTGTACACCCTACCCACCCACCACCGCTCCTAACTGTACAGTTGCTCATTTTTTCACACTTTTTTAAAATTGTGGGTGGGGGTGTTTTTTCCCATTATTTTGTTACTCCTGAATTCATTGGTGCCAGAATTAATGAAATCCAACATGGTGTAGGGGTCGGGAATCCAAATATAAAAAATGAATTTTTGCGAAAAAACGTCAAAACTCAAGCTTTTCTCTTATAGATCAGCAATCGCGCTGCTTTTCACTACTTAACCCTAATGGCTGGCTAGACCAGCTATTCAGCTTTCCATTGACACCTAATTCGATTGCATGCACCTCTTATTTGACCTTCTAAGTCAGGTCAAAGGCTGTAGCCTACCTGCGTTAACGGAGTTATAAATTCACTAGGTTCACATTGGCAGCTTTAAAACCCTGCGCTTCTTTGCAGTGTTTTGACATGTGTTGTGTTGTTGTTGGTACTGTGGTGTTATTTTATAATTTACTCAAATCTGCTATATAGTGTGGCAGTAAATTTATGGTTATCTATTTATGTTGTATTTTCTACAGGTGATTAAATTGCTCTTATGTGACCCTATTTTGTTTGCCTATTTTGTTTTATTACAAAACGTTTTTTTCTTACAGAGTTCATCTGTTTATATACATACAATCATGGAAGAGAGTGAGTCGCAGTCGGGGGAGAATGCTAAGGGGACTGTCAGGCCAACATCATCCACTACCCGTTCTGCCACTGAAATCTATCTAGTAGGCCAGCCAGCATCGTCAATTAGAGGCAGTAAACTCCCGACGATGCGTCAAGTCCTGAAGTTCTTCTTTCACACAGTGAATGAATCTGGTGACAGACAGGAGACGTTTAAAGAAACAGTGAGAAACGTACTCACGTTCTGGAATTTAGCTCGCATCAAGACTATCT
Organism: Homarus americanus; assembly: GCF_018991925.1. Taxonomy (NCBI): domain Eukaryota; kingdom Metazoa; phylum Arthropoda; class Malacostraca; order Decapoda; family Nephropidae; genus Homarus; species Homarus americanus. Next base: position 9,815 of record NW_024724144.1, on the reverse strand, counting down.
CAGAGAGGGGGTGCCGGGAGAAGCTGACAAGGTTATGGGAGCACTGGAGAAGTCTACAAAAAAGTCGGGACAGGGCTGCAAAGGACAAGGTTGAAAACTTCAAGTCTCAACTTGACCTGTTGTAGGACATCGGAGCACCGGACGCCGTAGAGGACATCGAGAAGAACCGGCTGCTTACACCGGCCGACAAACAACAAGACATCGCCTTCTATCAAGACCAACGCGGAGAAAGAAAAGCGTTCATGAGTGGTAACGATAAGATTTTTGCCGCTAAGAAGAGAAAGCAGGAGGAACGAGTCGAGAAGCAAAGGTCGAAACAGGGAAGGTTCGCAGCCTGTGAACCAAGCAGCAGTGATTCGAGACCTCAAACCTCTGTGGTGGCTGACACCCCAACGGAAGTAGAAATGGAGAAAAAGGACACAGCGATACAACCTGGCAGGTACACATCAAAGCACCCTTATGTGACGGTTCAGCTTCCACGTCGCATTCTCCAAGAGCCAGCATTAAAGGAACTCGCTGACCGTCTTCGGATATCCAATAACGAAGTAAGTGTATCCATAAATGTGTTTGGAATGTTTGAAATTTCTGTTAATTATTTGATAAGCACTTAAACAGTCGACATTTTCTACTGACACCCTTGCCTGCTTTTGCTCGCAGATAGTTTTGGTGGTCGCAGCAGTGCTGCGCTCTGCTAACCCGCCAGGCGATCTGTCTGAGTTCCGGATCTCGAGAGAGACTGCGAGACGGGCGCGAGCTTCACACCGTCGTCAGGTAGCTGCCGCACAAAGGGAAGCCTTCACGCCTCCACCACATGCAGTGGTGCACTGGGATGGTAAGCTGGTTAAGGTGAGAACACGTTTAGGTACTACATTAATATTTTACCAAAGCCTAGACTATTGTAATATATTGTTAGAAATGTATCAAATCATTAACAAAAAGCTTGGAGATTAGGCAGCCTTGATAATTCTTCATTATCTGTCTGAATATTTCTCTTATTTCAGAACGTCGTGGGAGAAGAAGAACACCGACAGGCCATCTTCATCTCAGGGCGCGGCCATGAGGAAGGGAAGCTGCTTGCTGTCTTGCCAGTGAAGGACGGCACTGGCCTGACCCAGGCACGCGCAACAGCTCGTGCTATCGAGGACTAGAGCTGCGCTTCAAACGTCAAGGCACTGTGCTTTGATACAACGTCGTCCAACACAGGGCGAGTCCAAGGTGCGGTTGTCCATCTGAAGGCGCTGCTGGAAAAACAGCTGTTCAGGCTTGGGTGCAGACACCACGTCATGGAACTGGTGGTGAGAGCCGCTGCCAGCAACATCTTCGGCAAAACATCGGCCCATACGGACCCTCTCTTCCAGACTCTTAAGAAAAGGTGGAGTCAACTAGATCACTCTCAGTATCTCAGGCTGGACATTGCAAATCTACCAGAGTCTGACTGGCTCAGTCACCTCCGACACAGGACCGTTAGCTACCTGCTGACCGTCACAGAATGGGCCAGAGAGGATTACCGAGAAGCAGCAGAACTAACGCTCCTCGTCCTCGGTGTGAATCCTCCGCGCGGCACGCACTTTCTGCGTCCTGGCGCATGTCACCACGCTCGCTGGATGGCGAAGATCATATACTACCTCAAGATCTACATGTTTAGCCACCAGCTAGAGCTCAGCAGTGACCTGTGCGTCAAGCTGCAGAGGATGGCGATCTTTGTGTCTCTGCTGTACACACCGGCGTGGCTGAAATCACCAGTAGCCGAGGATGCGCCTGTGAATGACCTGCAACTGCATCACGAACTCCTCCGCTACAGGGCCGTGGACTGTGAGGTGGCTGATGCGGCGCTGGCGGTCGTGAGCCGCCACCTGTGGTATCTAAGGCCACAGACCGTCGTTCTGTCGCTGTGCAGCGAGAAGTTGAGTGCGGCAGAGAAAAAGGAGATGGCGACCAAATTGAGCTGCCTAGAAGAAACGAACGACTACGCCAACGACAACTTGGTCATCCAACAGACTACACGGCTTTCCGACCTGATAGATGAACGTTCATGGATGATCTTCAAGGAGCATCATGTGTGCGGCACAGCATGGCTGATATCACCGGTGGAAGACTGGGAGAAAAACGAAGAGCTCATGAAGCTGAAAGATTTCTCCAGAAGCCTGAAGGTAACCAATGACGTGGCCGAAAGGGGAATAAAGCTTATGCAGGACTTCATTGGTTCAGTCACGAAGGATGAGCAGCAGCTGCAGGATGTCATGCAACTTGTGGAAAAGCACAGGAAGCAGATGAGTGGCTTCAGCAAGTCTGCTCTGATGCAACTGTGAGAGTTGAATAGAGGGGGGGGGATTGAACTTTCAAATTGCATCTCCTCCTAGAGTTATTGACCTATTTCAATGATGTTTGTTTTTTTAAGAGGGAAATATATCATGGAAAAGACTGTGACGGCAAAATATTGATATGTGTTTTCGAATAAATGGAAAAGTCAAAACTATGAATATTTTGGAATCTGGTTCCCTAAACGCAGGTAAAGCCTTTGACCTGAACTAGAAGGTCAACTAAGAGGTGCATGCAATCGAATTAGGTGTCAATGGAAAGCTGAATAGCTGCTCTAGCCAGCCATTAGGGTTAAGTAATGAAAAGCAGCGCGATTGCTGATCTATAAGAGAAAAAGCTTGAGTTTTGCGTTTTTTCGCAAAAATTCATTTTTTATATTTGGATTCGCGACCCCTAGAACATGTTGGATTTCATTAATTCTGGCACCAATGAATTTAGGAGTAACGAAATAATGGGAAAAAACACCCCCACCCACAATTTTCTAAAATTGGGAAAAATGAGCAACCCTAGTACACCCTACCCACCCACCACCACTCCTACCTGAACACCCAACCCACCCACCACCACTCCTACCTGTACACCCTACCCACCCACCACCGCTCCTAACTGTACCCACCACCACCCTACCTGTACACTACCACCACCACCACCCCCTACCCACTACACCTGTACACCCTACCCACCACCACTCTTACCTGTACACCCTACCCACCCACCACCGCTCCCACCTGTACACCCTACCCACCCACCACCGCTCCTAACTGTACACCCTACCCACCCACCACCGCTCCTACCTGTACACCCTACCCACCCACCACCGCTCCTACCTGTACACCCTACCCACCCACCACCACTCCTACCTGTACACCCTACCCACCCACCACCGCTCCCCCACCCCTACCCACCCACCACCGCTCCTACCTGTACACCCTACCCACCCACCACCGCTCCTACCTGTACACCCTACCCACCCACCACCGCATCTACCTGTACAGTATATGTCTACCTGTGCAAATACCGTACCCGGTTTTACTGTTAAGGATCTCCGATTATTTGTTATATTGGCAGGATTTTTTTTGGGGGGTGAGAGGGAGGGGGGATAAGGTGAAGAAGGGGAAAGAGGAAGGAAGAGGGGAAAGGAGAGAGAGAGAAAGGGAAGGGAAGGGAAAAGAGGTAAGAGGAAGGGGGAGAGGCAGGAGGGGGAGGTTACATATGCGGATGTCGTTTATTAAATGAGGTTTTTGTTTCTGTGTGTGTGTGTGTGTGTGTGTAACGTTACGATTTAGAAACGTTATTCTCGACCAATTTAACCAAAGTGCTTCAGCCAGGTGTTATCAAGCATTAATCAATATGCTCTTCATCGCTTACAGGAAACAGTTTAAGAAAATAGTAAACTGATGTATTTTCACTTCATAACAAAAACAAACTTATATTTTCACTTCAAAACAAAAACAAACTTATATTTTTAGTCAACAGCCCCCCCCCCACAGAAAATTTCTATGAAAGCCTATGAAAATTTACAGATGTATATAATTTTCAAAAGTTTGGGAATTAAAATAAGAATGAGAAAGAGAAAGCTTAGGAATTAGAGAACGTTTAAGAATTAGATAGAGCAAGTAAGGGAATTGGATTAGTTAAATTGAGGAATCAGAGAATTTTTAGAATTATTAAAGTTTAAGCAATAGAAAAAGTTTAGAAACGAGAAAGAAGAAATAAAGTCACTTGGATTCGAGCCTCTGGTGTCCAAAATACGAAATGGGAAAACCATGTTATCGGTGTTAATAATTCTGGTGAGTGTCGATGTGTCTGTCTGTCTGTCTCATGTTTTATTACCTCCCCTTTCTCTCTCTCTCCTAATTTTACTTTCTACTAATACCTTTACATTTTGATTGTGTGTCGATCGTGTTCCTTAGATTAGGTTAGGTTAGTTTCTTAGAAGTTACCCGCCAAGCAAGGTAGGTTAGGTTAGGTTAGGTTTATCAGGAGCTGACAGCTAGGTATAGGCAAGTGGTATTGCTCTCGCGTCTTGTGGAGTCCCCGCTGTTTTTTATAGCAGTGAGTTCCGCCACTTGAGCGGACCTCTGATGCCAACGATAGCCTGTTAGGTTCTGCTGGGTGTTACTGATGAGGCCGGAGTGTCTCAGGGGACGCCCCAAGGCGTCTTAGAACCGAAGAGCGCTGACCACCCAGATGATGTTTTCCATGGATGAGATCACCATGTTTGGGTAAGCGGTCAGGTGGCATGCGAAAGCAGTGATCAGACCCGGGAAGGACTGAATGATCGGCTGAGGGAGGAGACCAGCACCTCCTGCATACAAACTCGGCAGCTTTACGTGCACTGATGCTCTTAGTATAAATAACAACATTTCACGTCAAGGATTATGTTGCCACAGCGCACACGACAGATGATGACTGTCTTTATTAGTCAGCTGTACAGTGACCATGACTCACAGAACACAGATGAAAGAGTTACACGTCTGCTCATGTATATTTGGGTTCACTGTTTGCTCGTCGCCGGCCTTCAGTATTTCTCAAATGTAAAAAAAAAAATCGTATCACCTGAATATCAGCCCCACCATATTTCAACTAATAATTAAACACCCCAATGCTACCTGGGAAGATTAGGTTAAGTAAGGTTAGGTTAGCGTTAAGGTTTTTTAATCATCAGGTGAAGTATATTGGGGGGGGGCCTTATCTTCAAATGACCCAACAAAAGTTAATAACGCACGGTAATCTTTCTAATTGTAAATATAGTCACCTGTATACACTCTGCCAGGTGACTCAACCACTAACAAGGTGCCAAAGGTAACAGTCTTGGCATCACCTTCAACGTAACAGATCCACCACCACCACCACCACCATCATCACTATCATCACCATCAGCCTCCAACACTTCTTACCCGGCTTCTTCAGCTACTACTGCTGCGTTAGGCGTCTCAAGAAGTCTCACTTCAAACTTAAGAACATTGATCGAGTCTAATTTACTTAAGTTATGGCTTTTTCTACCTTTTTCCGTAAAGATTTTATATGGTGAATAGTCTTCATGCCCGGTGTGTGTGTGTGTGTGTGTGTGTGTGTGTGTGTGTGTGTGTGTGTGTGTGTGTGTGTGTGTGTGTGTGTGTCTGTGTGTGTGTGTGTCTTTGTGTGTGTGTGTGTCTGTGTGTGTGTGTGTGTGTGTGTGTGTGTGTGTGTGTGTGTGTGTGTGTGTGTGTGTGTGTGTGTGTGTCTGTGTAATAATAATAATAATAATAATAATTAACGGTTTATTGAAAGAGCTTGGAGCCAGAAGGCTGAAAATATACAGTTACATATTTGGGGAATGGGTTACGAATTACAAATAATATACAAGTAACATAAGTGACACAATAAGACATATAATAACTAGATGTGGAAAAGCTCAAACTACAGTTCATTTCAACATAGTGACAGTGTAAGGAGCAGTGTTTACTGGGAGTGAATACACTGATTTATTACAAGTTATTGATAATTTTTACAATGGTTGGGACTGGGCTGTTCTTATAGCGATCAGTTCGTGCACGTATGGGCTGGATGCGGTTGTGGTGTCGAACAGCAATTCTCGGACAAGGGATCTCAGGTGGTAGTAGGAGTCGGTGTCGGGGATGGTGTAGAAGCTTCTTACCAAATTTGCAGATGAGGTCGTGGTGATGGTCAGTGAGAGTCGAAAGGGTCAGTGTGTTGAGCGCTTCTTGATATGTGGAGTAGGAAGGGGGAGAGAATAATCTTGCATGCCTCTTTTTGCACCTTTTCTAGGTGTTTACGTTGTGTGGCATTTAGGGAGGAAGACCAGGTGGGGGAGGCATAGGTGAGCTTGGGAAGTATGAATGTTGTGTAAACACTGAGGAGCTCGTGTGCAGGAACTTCGAGGGACTTGAGTCGGCGGAGGAGGTGGAGACGGAAACTGGAGGATTTGACAACTTCACTGACGTGTGGTTTCCAATTTAGTTTGTTTTCTATGGTGACGCCGAGGAGCTTCGTGGAATCTACAACCTGGAGTGCGTTCGGACCTAGAGTAATGGAAGGAGGTGGGACAATGTCGGAGGAGAGGTTGATGTGCATAACCATGGTCTTGGTATGGTTGATGGTGACACATGGTTGTTGGTGGCCCAGTTTTGGAGACTGTTCAATAAATCCTGAAGGGCGGTATAGTTGGGAGCAGAATTGTTGACGCTGATCCCAATGGTGGAGTCGTCGACATATTTCCAGCGAGCAGGGGTTTCTCTTAGGGCATCATTGATATATAAGGAAGCAGAGTGGTCCCATCTTTGGTGCCTTTGGGGGACGCCACAGGTGAGTGATCGGGAAAGGTGGAGACAGCCCTCGGAAGCGTACAGCTTGGCGTCGGTCACTGAGGAAGTCTGTAAATATGGTATAAGACTTCTCCGAAGCCTGAGGGGTCATTGAAGTTTGCTGATGATTATATTGTATCGACTAGGTCGAACGCTTTAGTGAAATCAATGAAGGCGACAGCTACAGACGTTTTTGCTCTCGAGATGGCGGTATATGTAATCGAGAAAGCTGACAAGACAGTGAGTGGTGGAGGAAGTTTTCATGTTGCCAAATTGCTGAGGGTCTACGACTCCTGTAATATCAGCATAAGCCCAGTCAAACACAAAACTTTCACAGATTAGGCTGGGTATTGGGGTGATTGCAATAGGTCGTAGTTGATTTAAGGATTGTGGGCTGGTTGACTTGGGCACTGGTGATACATAAGAGGTCTTCCAGTCAGCTGGGCATCTGGCTTGACTGAGAGAAGCATTGATGATGGAGCAGAGGGGTTTAGCAAGCTCCGGGGAGAACTCCTTGAATAGTTTCATTGGTAAGTCAATGGGGGTGGTAGAGCGTTTTAATTTTAGTTTGTCCAGGCGTTTTGCTACGTCAAATTCTTCTACTAAGTCAGTGGGAAGGGGGGCTGGTAGGTAAGCAGGGAGAGTGATTGTGTCAAGCCGTGGGAGCGTCTGGCATATAGTAGCGAAATGGTTATTTGTTTGCTCAGCTGCGTCAACATTAGTGAGATGGCTAAGGAAGGGGAGGGGGTGTGTCTTATTGTTTATTCCATAGAGTTCTTTAAGCTTACCATACCATTGACTGATGTTGGTCTGCTTCAGGTGTTGTAATTTGGTTGGGTAGTGGGACTTCTTTGCAGTGCGTATTTCGCGGATGACTCGGTTGCGAAGTGACCTGTAGCGGATGTGGTCATTGAGATGAAAGGCTCTGTCTCTCTGTTGCATAAGTCTTTTGATCCGAGGTGTGATCCTGGGCAAGTCAGCTGGGTGAGATCTGACGGACTTCTCTGGGAAGAAGTGGTGGTGAGCTTCCGTGGTGGGGTTGGTATAATTTATCCATTTGGTTTCCACGTCATCCACGCTAAGTACTTCAGTCCAGGGATGGTGAACTATCCACTGCCCGAAGAGGCGCACTGTGTGTGTGTGTGTGTGTGTGTGTGTGTGTGTGTGTGTGTGTGTGTGTCTGTGTGTGTGTGTGTGTGTGTGTGTGTGTGTGTGTGTGTGTGTGTGTGTGTGTCTGTGTGTGTCTGTGTGTGTCTGTCTGTGTGTGTGTGTGTGAGTGTGTGTGTGTGTGTGTGTGTGTGTGTCTGTGTGTGTGTGTGTGTGTGTGTGTGTGTGTGTGTGTGTGTGTGTGTGTTCTGTTATTCAAAACTGTCTGTGTGTGTGTGTGTGTGTGTGTGTGTGTGTGTGTGTGTGTGTGTGTGTCTGTGTGTGTGTGTGTGTGTGTGTGTGTGTGTGTGTGTGTGTGTGTGTGTGTCTAAAATTGTGTGTGTGTGTGTGTGTGTGTGTGTGTGTGTGTGTGTGTGTGTGTGTGTGTGTGTGTCTGTGTGTCTGTGTGTGTGTGTGTGTGTGTGTGTGTGTGTGTGTGTGTGTGTGTAGGTAAGGTCTGTGTGTGTGTGTGTGTGTGTGTGTGTGTGTGTGTGTGTGTGTGTGTGTGTGTGTGTGTGTGTCATAACGGTTCATTCCTAATTTAAACACGAAGGGTCGATTCAGGTAGGTGCTGAAACATCACTCAGCTCATCCTCAGAGACCTTTGTGAAGCAGATTTTTTCTAAGCAGAGACTAACAAAAAAATATTACTGTCATCATAATAAGTAACAGGTGATTGATTGGACACACACACACACACACACACACACACACACACCTTGTATTCATGAACATATTTCATCCATTTGACTGCCAATCTTTTTTTTTTTTTTTTTAGAATCCAAAGTGTCTGAGTTTTTCAATAGTTATTTCACAATGAACATCGTCTTTTATATCTACACACTAAAAAAACAAATACAAAACTAACAAATACAAAACAAACAAAAAACGACTTCTTAATACTGACCGACACGAAATGACCGAATTCAGTCTCCCATTTACCATGTCATTCTGAACTACTGTATGTAACAAATTAACACTAGTACTCGATACGCTAATTTGTTTAACCCGTTTTGTACTCTGCCACCCGCCCGAGTACAGTAAATTAGTCCGGTGATTAAAATACCTTAAAACTTCTTTGGGTACGATGAAAACCCATTTGAATTATGATGACTTAATCCCATGAGTACGATGACTTAACCCCTTGAGTACGATGATTTAACCCCATGAGTACGATGACTTAACCCCATGAGTACGATGACTTAATCCCATGAGTACGATGACTTAACCCCTTGAGTACAATGACTTAACCCCATGAGTACGATGACTTAACCCCATGAGTACGATGACTTAACCCCTTGAGTACGATGACTTGTGACCGTTTGAATACGGTGACTTGAATTCCTAGAGTACAAATCCTTCACTATGATGGCACTGTACTCAAGGAGACGTAGTCAACGTTCTTTAGGGGTTAATTAACCATTGACTACATATTGTATACCCACACACACACACACACTGGTTACGGACTGGTTGTGGTTGGTTGTGTTTACCAGCCAAACAACCACCACAACTACCACCATCATCACCACAACTACCACCATATCATTATAACCACAATCACCATTCACCACTATCAAATAATATACCAACTACCCCCCTCCATCACTTTAATCTCCTACCACTACCCATCTCACCACCACTACCACCCACCCATTATCACCACTACCACCTACTTACCTAATCCCACCAACACCACCCACACACCACACACACACCATCGTCATCCTCACACCACCCCCACGCTACCCTCAACACCCTAAACTACCACCATCACCCCCACACAACCACCACTTCTCACATAACCACTACCCACACCACACCATCACCACCCCCCCACACCACACCATCACCACCCCCACACACCACCACCACCATCACCACACCCACACCACAACCACCACCCCACACCACCACCACCACCACCACCCCACACCACACCACACCCACACCACCACCACCACCACCCACCACACCACACCACCACACCATCACCACCCCACACCACCACCACCATCACCACCCACCACACCACACCATCAC
>NW_024724143.1:0-15372 GCF_018991925.1 Homarus americanus | reverse complement strand
CCCACCACCTGCTGCTGCTGCTGCTGCAACTGCAGGATGAACTCCCCCACAGGCCACCACAACCACCTGCTGCTGATGCTGCAGCTACAGGATGAATTCCCCCACAGGCCACCACCACCACTTGCTGCTGCACCTACAGGATCAACTCTCCCACAGGCCACCACCACCACCTGCTGCTGCTGCTCCACCTACAGGATCAACTCCCCCACAGGCCGCCACCACAACCACCTGCTGCTGCTGCTGCACCTACAGGATCAACTCCCCCACAGTCCACCACCACCACTTGCTGCTGTTGCTGCACCTACAGGATCAACTCCCCCCACAGTGCACCACCACCACTTGCTGCTGCACCTACAGAATCAACTCTCCCACAGTCCACCACCACCACCTGCTGCCCCAGCTGCAGCTACAGGATCAATTCCCCCACAGGCCACCACCACCACTTGCTGCTGCACCTACAGAATCACTCCACAGTCCACCACCACCACCTGCTGCTGCTGCACCTACACGATCAACTCCCCCACGCCCACTACCACCACCTGCTGCTGCACCTACAGGATCAACTCCACACAGGCCACCACCACCGCGTGCTGTTGCTGCTGCACCTACAGGATCAACTCCCCCGCAGTCCACTACCACCACCTGCTGCTGTTGCTGCTGCACCTACAGGATCAACTCGCCCACAGTCCATCACCACCACCTGCTGCTGCTGCTGCATCTTCAGGATCAACTCCCCATAGTCCACCACCACCACCTGCTGCTGCTTCCTACAGGAATCGCTCCCCCACAGTCACCACCACCACCTGCTGCTGCTGCCTGCAGAGATCCCAACTCCCTACAGTGCCACCCACCACCTGCTGCTGCTGCATCTGCAGAGATCAACTCCCCACAGTCCACCACCACCACCTGCTGCACCTACAGGATCAACTCCCCCACAGTCCACCACCACCACCTGCTGCTGCTGCTGCACCTACAGGATCAACTCCCCCACAGGCAGTTGGGATGACAATAGACAGGACGGACAGACTTGAGACAGATTAGAAGGCATTTATATACAAGTATAACACCAAATTGACCATAGCTGCGTCAGTGAGGGTAGCTGGTCTTACATCCACCAGCGTAAATAATAATATGCATTAAAAAGTAACACCCTCGCGCGGAAAGAACATCGATGGTCGGTCAGTCGTGTGAGATGGGCCTAGAACTGACTAACGCGCATGATGACTATGATGACTTAACACAGGTGATGACTTAAGCGGATGGTGACTAATCTAACCAGAATCAAGGTCACTTCTCTTCATAATATAATTTATCTCGGAATGATCATCGGTGATTCATAATAATTTTTTTTTATGATTTTACCCTCTCCTTATGGCGAATATTTTAACTAATTATTCTAACTTTTATTCTATTCCTTCCTATAGTATACTAGATACTTACAGTACCTAATAACCCGGACCATGATTATAACAACCAGGACCATGATTATAACAACCACGAACCATGATTATAACCACGACCATGACTATAACAACCACGAACCATGATTATGACAACCACGACCATAATTATAACAACCACGAATATGATTATAACAACGACCATGATTATAACAACCACGACCATGATTAAAGCAACCACGACTATGATTATAACAACCACGACTATGATTATAACAACCACGACTATGATTATAACAACGACCATGAATATAACCACGATCATGATTATAACAACCACGAATATGATTATAACAACCACGAATATGATTATAACAACGACCATGAATATAACCACGATCATGATTATAACAACCACGAATATGATTATAACAACCACGACTATGATTATAACAACGACCATGAATATAACCACGATCATGATTATAACAACCACGACTATGATTATAACAACGACCATGAATATAACCACGATCATGATTATAACAACCACGAATATGATTATAACAACCACGACTATGATTATAATAACGACCATGAATATAACCACGATCATGATTATAACAACCACGACTATGATTATAACAACGACCATGAATATAACCACGATCATGATTATAACAACCACGACCATGATTATAACAACCACGAATATGATTATAACAAGTACGACCATAAATATAACATCCACGACTATGATCATAACCACGACCATGATTATAACAATCACGACCATGATTATAACCACGACCATGATTATAACAACCACGAATATAATTATAACAAGCACGACCATGAATATAACAACCACGACCATGATTATAACATCCACGACTATGATCATAACCACGACTATGATTATAACAACCACGACCATGATTGTAACAACCAAGACCATGATTATAACAACCACGACCATAATTATAACAACCACGACCATCTGGAAAACGATGTCGCTGTACGCTAACCAAGCACGAGCGTTCGAACTTTCTCGCCTCTGTAAACTGTACCACCGGACTCGCCACCGGGCACGAAGGGCCCACAATCACTTGTCTAAGATACTATAGGACTAGCCGTGTGTATATGTTCTGGGTAGCGGAAACGGCACAATATTTTTTCATCAAACTTGGTGGAAAAATCGCAAAAAATTCGTAGAATAGAAGAAACCTGGTCCCATGTCGATGATTTCTTTAGGAAGGCATTAATTAACAATTTTATTTACGATGGAAAACGATGCAAGTCTACGGACTTGGCGCACCCGAATTAACCATGCAAGTCTACAGACTTGCCGCACCCTCATTCGCTGTACGCTAGCCAAGCACAAGCGTTCAAACTTTCACCAGGCACGAAGGGCCCGAGATCACTTGTCCTCCTCTGTTTTCTGACACGTACAGTATACTGGACTGGACTGGACCAGCAACTTGTATACACACACACACACATATATATATATATATATATATATATATATATATATATATATATATATATATATATATATATATATATATATATATATATATATACCTAACCAAACAGCACCTCACTTAACACACCAAGTTGTTGGAGGGTTTCTGTGATAGCACCTGGTAATATCTGGACGTCTCATTTATCGACTCGTACCTGATGACTATCATAATAGACAAAACATGTAGCTTGTCGATGCTTTACTTTATCATATCTTATATTTTTACCTCTTTATAACGAAGATACTTGGTACTCTTTACCACAGAACATTGTGTTGTCCAAGTCTTAACTGAGAACTCTGACACATGTGTACAAGTAGTCGTAGTTTCCAAAAGTCGAACAGAAGTTCAGACAATCGTGAGGTCGTAAACATGTGGTCGCAAATGGAACGAAAAGATTAAAGAAATACGATCAGTGTCACAAGTATGGCAAGACTGGTCCACGATTTAGTTGACCAGTCTTGCCCTCTCCTCCTTACCAGTTGAAGGAAACGACCCGAGACAACTTACTGGTCTCTCCAAGCTTTTAGCTCTCACTAACGCAAAAGCTTCTCAATATTCCGTACAGTTGTGGAGAAAATGCTCTTGCCACTACTGGCAATATTTGACATCTACACTTGAGGATCTTGTAGGTAAGGATGATATAGATTTCAACGTTATTCATTCAGACTTTTCGTGGTAGTTTTGTATGGTGGTGTTTCTGATATATCTAAAGTGCACGAAACAGGTGACTCAGAGACAGACTTCATAATTTTGAGTCGTTCACTGTCTCTTGTGTAAAAATAAATTCCACTTAAGAACCTCACCAGCAACCAGTTCGCCATGGTGGTCCTACCAGTGTCAACAAACACCCACCAACAGTGATTACTAGATCGAGAGAACTGAAGCTCCTCACCACGACAAGGCAGTTACCAAACATCAGTTCTCTGAATTAAAAACTGCAGTGGAATACAAGGGACCCACTTTTAGGTCTGAGTCTGCCACCAACTCAGACGTGTTTTTGTTGAAGGAGTTATCCACCTTTGGCAGTGGAGGTCCATCCTCCTAAAATATTACCTTCCGAACACTTCTGAGGTACATGCTCATATCCATGCCATATTTCAGCCAGAGATAGTGAACATCTATGAGCTAAATCTTAATAGTAACAGTATTGTGACCAAGTCTAGTTTGCTGATCTTGACTGACTTTCTACCTCATTTACACACAGCTGAAGGGTCTCAATTGTTTCTCTTACAACACAACATATTTATCGTTTGTCACTCCTGATCTGTTTGTTTTTTTGTTTCTTTATTTTCAACAATAACACGTGCTTAATATAATATGCAAGTACAGTAGCCACTAGGAAACCAACATATTATACATGCATTGAAGTTAATTGTATGCGGTAATTTAATTTGCTATGTTATTCTGAATTCTAGTTTAGTTTAAAGTATATTCTTGAACGGGAAGACATAAACAGATTATTGATGCTGAAATCTGGCCTCAGTAACCATAAGAGCCACGAGTCTTGTATCCTGGTGTCACTTTGACGTGTGTGTAAAACATTTATATATTATATACACAGTAATATCATAAATATATTTGTTTCCAATATACGAACTAAAAATAGTTTTTCAGTATTATTGCAAGTGAACGTTTGGGTCACATGGTATTTAAAACTGTATATATACCTGCAACATTGCGCCAGGGAAAGTTATTATCACTATCACCTTTTCTGTAATGTAATGATAACAGTCATGGTTACTGCCGCTCATAGTTGGGTTATAACAGAGGCACAGGAGGAGGTATAACGGGTCACATGAAGGGGTATAACCCGATACAGGAGGGGGTATAACGGGTCACATGACGGGGTATAACCCGATACAGGAGGGGGTATAACGGGTCACATGAGGGGGTATAACCGGACACAGGAAGAGGTATAACGGGTCACAAGAAGGGTATAACCGGACACTGAAGATGGATTAACCGAAGTCACAGGAGGAAACTAATATCACCAAGGCGGAGGTTCTGTGGCACCGAGTAAGACTTCCGCTCCAGCTGCAGGCTCGTGTCTACGCTAACCTGTCTAGAAACTGCACCAGTATTGGGTGAGTTACTCCTGGGGCAGAACACCGGGCGGAACTGGGTTAATGTATTCTTAAAAAACGCCTCACATTGACAGCAACTCTTAATTATGATATAACTTGCCAATTTAGTCCGAATTATTCTTAGTTTTTTATTTCGATTGTATCTATGATCACAATTTATATATCGCATCCCCTTGACCTTCAACTGATCTTCACCAAAAACACGGACGCCTACATGACATTTCCCCAAAATCCCACCCAAAAGTTTAAGTTCAATCATTTTAAACATTTAGTAGTCCATTTTCAATTATAAACGTAAACAAACAAAATCACACAATTATCAGATCAAAATTGTTGCAGAGTTACTCTAAATAACATGCATACATGCTCAACCAATCAATAAACTCTGGGTATTATGACAAATACAAAAATAATTTTAGTAATATATACCAAACAAGCTTATACTATGAACGCACCCACGCTATGTGCGAAAGTAAAATAATACCCCAAAACCATCGAAAAACCCTAATTAAATCCTACCCTCACCCAACATAACGTTGGGAATTTAAAATCCGCAAATTCGCTGGATGACCGAAACGATAATACAGAAGAAAAAAAATAAACGGGGAGGAGGAACGCGAACTTGGCGGTCCAAGATGGCGGTCCGAGCGGAACACAGTTTTTATTCTTAACACGAACAAGGGAAAACGAAAAGGCTAATATTTAACGAGTGTGTTCCAGCCTTAACACCAAGTTGAGGAAATTTTTCCCATTAAAGATACAAGATTTTTTATTGTTTCTTTAAAACACAACAACAGCGTCTTACCTGACTCCTCAAGAAGGCATTGTGCACCCTGTGTCCTGGCACTTTCCTTCACCGTTAAGACACTTAGTAAACACTTCACCATATGTATCCAACTTTTTTCCCAGGAGGTCTTCTGTGTGTGATCACAGCGTATAAATTCATCATATAACGCGCTGCATTAAATTACCAATACAATTAATAAAGTCACAGAGAGCGGTGAGCGTCCATGCACCGCCCCAAGGTGTCGCGCGGCACTGAGTAGTGTCTCGGTTTAGGGAAAGTAATGTTAAAAATAGTACCACGACTGAACTCCAAGAGTCCAAAACCAATCATTTATTGATGATACGAAGCTACCAAAACTAACCTAACTTTACCCAAATTTCCCAAAGATCATTACGGTATGTTTCGTTACCATACGTTAGCTTCATATCTTCTGCTTTGAGAAAATTTGTGAGATCATCATTCTTGGTTGTGAAATATTTCCAACATTAGTTATCTTTGTTCGAAAGTTCTTTCATCGAATGATTCAATTTGTTTGAAAAAGTTTCGGATGGTCATTGATTCGAAAATCATAGACACTTCAGATCATTAAGGAAAATAAACTTCTCGAATAACAAACTTTCGAAAAAATATTTGTTGTGATAAGTAGTGAGGAGCCTAGTGAGCAGCCGGCTATGTGGAGGAAGCCGGCCTTCGACACAAGCTTTGAGTGTTATTTATTAACGTTTAAATGGTTTTTATGAAAGTTCTATTTTATTTATTATGTTTTTAATTTGCAATATTTTATTTTAGTCCTTTAAACATTAAATTTAATTCGGCGAAATACAACCTACGCTGTTGCGTCGCCAGGGATGTAATTACCACAATCAATCAGCCCAGTGTCTCTTAAGAGGTGGCCAACCTTACCACACAAACCATTAAGTTCCTCTCTCGGTATTTGAAAGAGAAGTGATTGTCATGTGTAGCGAGAGTTTTCAGCATTATTTGTATGTGTTACAAAACACCAATGTAACTTACGGGACTAACTTACCATCTGTTGATACTGTTATAATGGGACTATGATTGGGATACAAATATTACTGAAAATTATGGACAAATTATTATTTTTTCATTGTATAAAAATTTTGCTTCAAGGTTATGATGACCTTTAAATTTGTATAAGATTAAATTATCTGTTCTATTGATGTAGTACAGCGTTCATGTCAAAATGAACTATTTTATTGGTGTAAAATAATTCATGTGTTCTTATAATATTTATAACTTTTTGTAAGCCCCAGAAAGGGATGGTATAGGTGAGGGTGGGAGTAGTATACTGCATAGTCCTTTTGATGTAATAGTTTTATTGTCTATAAGATATTTCAATTTCAATTTCAGTATTTGAACGCCCGAGAAGGTCCTTGGTGAGGCATTCATGAACACATTGTACTTTACAAGTTTGTATATAATAAAAGACGTCTGTGGTTATTGTCGGTTTACATAACCTGGAGGTGACTGTGGCTTAAGCCTGAGTGTACTGGTCAGGTGAGACCTATTGTAAACGCCACACACCTTGATCCTGGCGAATAATGGCCGTTACACCCTCTGGCCCCCACACACCCTCTGGCTCCCACACACCCTCTGGCCCCCACACACCCTCTGGCTCCCACACACCCTCTGGCTCCCACACATCCTCTGGCCCTTACAAATGACATGGCTTCACACATCCTGTAGCCCTCTCACACTCCATGGCCCTCACACACACTGTAGTCCTCACATACCCTATAACCCTTACACAAATATGGCACTCACACACCCTGTGGCCCTGACACATGTTGTGACCCTCACACACCCTGTGGCCCTCACACAATCTGTTGCCTTCACACACCCTGTGACCCCTCACACACCCTGTGGCCCACACATGCCCTGTGGCCCTCATATACCCTGAGGCCTTCACACACCCTGTGGCCCTCACACAATTTGTTGCCTTCACACACCCTGTGACCTTCACACGCCCTGCGACCTTCACACACCCTGTGACAATCACACACCCTCTGGCCCTCAATCACCCTGTAAACTTGGCACAACCTGTGGCCCCCACATATCCTGTGGCCCTCACACACCCTGTGGGCCTAACATGCCCTCTGGCCCTTAGACACCCTATGGCCCTTACACACCCTATGGCCCTTACACACCCTATAGCCCTCACATATCCTCTGGCCCTCACATACCCTGTGGCCCTCTCACAAACCGTGGCCCTCACACACGCTGTGACCTTAGCACACCCTGTGGCCCTCACAAACCCTGTTGCCTTCACATACCCTGTGGCCTTCACACACCCTGTGGCCCTCACATACCCTGTGGCCCTCACGCACCCTGTTGGCTTCTCATACTCTCTGGACCTGGCCCTTAGACACTCTATGGCCCTTACACACCCTGTGTCCCTCACATATCCTCTGGCTCCTCACACACCGTGTGGCCCTCACACACTATGGCCCTCACACACCCTGTGGCCTTCACACACCCTGTGGCGCTTACACACCCTATGGCCCTCACACACCCTGCCGTCCTCACACACCCGGTGGCCGTCACACACCCAGATGCCTTCACACACCCTGTGGGCCTCACATAACCCTATGGGCCTCACATAACCCTGTGGGCCTCACATAACCCTATGGGCCTCACATAACCCTGTGGGCCTCACATAACCCTATGGGCCTCACATAACCCTGTGGACCTCACATAACCCTCTGGTCCTCACACACACCCGGTGGTCCTCACGCATCCGGTGTCTCTCACATACCCGGTGGCCCTCTAACACCTGGTGGCCCTCACACAGGATGTGTAAGGGCCACAGGGTGTATGAGTGTTAGTGTGTATGAGGTGCCACACAGAGCGCGTGGGGCTATAGGGTGTGTGAGGGCCACAGGGTGTCTAAGGGCCACAGAGTGTGTGAGGGTCACAGGGTGTGTGAAGGCATCCGGGTGTGATCCACAGGAAAAGGTCCGCTCAAGACTTTGCTATGAGCGTATGGGGGGGAGGGGGAGGTGTATGTATATTATGTATGTTGTATGTATACCATGTATGTACTCTATATATATACATTACTTTTCTAGTCAGTAGCGTGTGGCAAAGCCCCTGTTTCATGTCACCACACGCTAAAGCCCCGTACACACGATCGAACAGCGCCCGGGCAAAGCCTGTGTGTCGTCGTACACACAGAGGTGCTGGTTGGCAGCAGTCACACTCTGCTGCTGGTAGCTAGTAGGTGGTCGGCAGTAGCTGCTGCGGTACGATCACCATGGTGTGTCGCAGGACAGATAAATCGAAGACTGTAGCGCTGTGTATAATAATTGCTACAGTGTGCAAAAAGAATAAAAAACAGAATATGGAATGGTGCAAGGAATGGTTATCTCAACGAAAAGTTAAGGGAAGTCATGCCGCGATTTTACGTGAACTTCAGGTGAACATGAGAAAGACTTCACTAACTACATGAGAATGGACCCGGCAGCAAACGGTCAAACCACCAGGCAGACGGCCTTATCTGGTGATTTCGCTTGACCACGGGCACTCCGTTGGTTTGCCCGTCAATTTTGCCAGAACAACAGGCATTAAGCGAGTACCCGTCAGGCAGTGCTCGATCGTGTGGACGGGGCTTTAGATAAATGTGCCTGGCGATACCTGGAAGCTGCTAATGTACCACTTATCACATGTCGCCTGAGAGGTCAGAGAGAGGTCAGTTGACCCCTATAGGAGTGTAAGGACTACTTGGGCTTGTAAGCTCACCCTTGTATATTTCCGTTGAATAGAACCTACAGAACTCTACAGGTGTTTATGTTCGCTCCTGTAGTTAGAACCAAGTACCCCGAACATCTCCAAGTGTGTAATTTTGTTTGAAGGAATTTTAGCTGAAGTGAAATTGCCAGAGTTTATCTGAAGCACTGTTCAGGGCCGGATTCAGGAGTGGGCAAAGTGGGCAGCTGCCCAGGGGCCTCCACAATCTGGGGGCCTCCACATATTACAATATTTTATTTATTTGTTATTCATTTGGATTATTTTTATTTTCGTTCTTTAAAATTCATGTTTATCCATTCCATCACGTAAAACTATGTTCAGCAAGAAGCGTGATAGAAATTAGGCTAGCTACTCCTTAAAATTCATGAATACCCTACCTGGTTTTCCTATGAACAGTATATATTTTAATGAATGCTATTGTTTGTGTTGCTAACAATATACCGTATTTAGAATTCCACAAACATATATTGATTAAAAATGAACTGCATGGAATAACGAAATTGAGATTAAAAAAAAAACAAATAAAATATTTTTTTCATTATCACTTCCATTACGAATACCATCAGGGCGCTGTGTGTGTTGACAGTCGGTCGGAGGGGTTGGGTCGTGTAGTATCTGCACATCGGTTGTCATGTGTCCGTCGATTAAAGAGGATACTTGCGTCACCCGTGAACTTCCCTCTATTCCTTCCTTCATCACCATCATATAAAATCATACTCGCTTCCCCCCCCCCAAAAAAAAATATTCATCCCAACTTAAAATTCACGTTTCCTGGCCACTGAGATCACCTATCCTGACCTTACCTTTACTTTGACCTGACCTGACCTCTCCAGAATGATGCCTTATACCTTATACCCAAACGATGTATACCCATACACCAAATGAAACTCGAAGAGACTGACTATAATGTGTGTGTGTGGATATTAATCTGTTATCATTCAATCAAAAGTTTATAAGGTTTTACAAAGTTGTTTTCATTTTAATGTGGACTGGAGACCTTGTATAATATAAGTTGACTAATACTATACTTATGAGTGGGAGTAAACACTAATTCACATCTCTCTCTCTCTCCCAGAATATCAACAGTGAGTAAATATAAATAACCACAAGATTTTACAGAATAGGGATATATATGTGTTAGAGAGAGAGAGAGAGAGAGAGAGAGAGAGAGAGAGAGAGAGAGAGAGAGAGAGAGAGATAAACTAACCATGGGACCTGATCTATCACTCATTTGAACCTAACCTAACCTAACCTCAACTATGCTTACAGAACTATTCCCCTCCGTCCCCCCCCCGTAGGCCCCCCAGCCCTTGACTGTAGGAGGAATGGGCGAGATAGGGCAGGAAAGGTCAACTGGGTGAGTATACACAAGGTCAACAGAGGTCAGGAGCCAAGAGGTACAGATCTCCGTGGGTCATGGTGGTCATACTATATAATTGTACTGTAGAAGGTATTGTTTCTCTCTCTCTCTCTCTCTCTCTCTCTCTCTCTCTCTCACATAACCCCCAAGTTTGTTATGACTCTTCCTGGACAGTGTATTTTTATCTTCCAATAGGATATGTTATCGTGTATCTCTTGTTAGAACGAGGGAACAAATAATTTATTGAATAATGGCAGGTTGAGGGAGAGGGCGATGTACTGTACAGAACTAAACAAATATTTTTTTGGAAATACATTGTTTTTAACATTCAGTGCCATAATATTCTGACTTCTACTATTTAACTATAATCTGCCTACGCTACCGTTCATGGGATGAATATGGGTGCACAATAAACTAGGAAACATCTCACACTCACACACACGTATAGATGATCAGTAAGGAGGAGCCTCGACCTGAGCCCTGACAGAACGTTACAGGTGTACTATTTCGTCAGGCCGCGGTTAGGAAGTATATGAGAGTGATTTTGGAAGATATATTTATGTTCCATATAACATATTTATGGTTTGTGTGTGTGTGTGTGTGTGTGTGTGTGTGTGTGTGTGTGTGTGTGTGTGTGTCTGTCTGTCTGTCTGTAATTATATTAGCTTATGTTTGGTTAGTTATTAGTTGGAGTAAGTTGTCGTGGAGATTTTTCAGGTTAGGTTAGATTAGATTAGGTTAGGTTGTGTTAGATTAGGTTAGTTATTAGTTGGAGTAAGCTGGAGTTAAGATTCTTCTGGATATACAAAACACTAAAGTTATTATCCAGCGTAATCCTCCCACACACCCCAGCAAAATTATTCACAATGGAGACTGATTAATGAATGCTTGTGTTGTGATAATAATTCCTCTTACTGATTAACGAACTTTAAATAAAATGGAACAAGGTTGAGTGATGGTTGTTGAACTGATATAGAAATGTTAAGTGGTAGTAGATAGAGTGTAAAATAAGTCATTGAGTGATACTGTAGTTGTGTAGTACCCAAGTTTGGTTCACTTGTATGTTACTGAGGAAATTATTCAATCAGGATTTTTTTACAAGGATGATTGGTGTACCTGAAGTTGATGATCGTTTTTTTTATTTTATTATTATAATGGTTGCCCCTCCTGTAATGAGAAAGGCTAGGCCCAAGGGCCACCTAGGCGTGAATTAATTTAAGGTGCTGAAGCTGTCGCCAACACAACAACCACACCCTGAGTTAATGAGCTGAGTGACCCAGTGTCAAGGAATAGTCCGTGGCCAACTGCACTGGCTAACCATTACCCCGTAACACGACGCGCGAATCGATTAACATCCAGGTCCCCAATTACTGTTGGGTAGACAGAGGTAAATGACGCAAAGAAACTTGCTCATGGTCTCACCCTGCCCGGAAATGGAACCCGGGTTCATTCGCTTGCGAGGCGAGCAAGCTGACAATTACACCGTGTGTCGGCAACGCACACACACACACACACACACATACACACACACACACACACACACACGTCTCCTGAAGTAGATATGAGAGAGAGAGAGAGAGAGAGAGAGAGAGAGAGAGAGAGAGAGAGAGATCTAAGCAGCTTATTATCATCCTACACCAACAGGAAGCGACAGACAGACAGACAGACAGACAGACAGACACATCACAACCACCAAGTTTTTCTCAAATTAACATACTCTCTTGTCGTCGTGTCCGTGTGGCTGTCGTGTTTGTCAATCCAGCAATTTCTCTTCTTTCTTCTCTCTTGAATATTTCTTCTTTTATTTAATTTTTTTGTTGATTTTCGTCTTCATTTCTTCATTTAAAATTTTCGTGATTTCTTTCCTTCCCTCTATCCTTCTTTCTTTCCTTCCCTCTATCCTTCTTTCTTTCCTTCCCTCTATCCTTCTTTCTTTCCTTCCCTCTATCCTTCGTTCTTTCCTCGCCATCCTCTTTATTTTCACCCTTCCATCATCTTTATCAGTTTTTCAATTTTCCCTGTCTCCTTCCTCCCTTCCTTTTCCTATTCTCATCTTTCCTTCAACCTTCCCTCCTTCATAATTCCTCTCCATCTCTCCCTCTATTCCTTCCTTCATCACCATCATATAAAATCATACTCGCTTCCCCCCCTCCCTCCTCCTCCCCCCCCAAAAAATAATATTCATCCCAACTTAAAAATTCACGTTTCCTGGCCACTGAGGTCACCTACCCTGACCTTACCTTTACTTTGACCTGACCTGACCTCTCCCGAATGATGCCTTATACCTTATACCCAAACGATATATACCCATACACCAAATGAAACTCGAAGAGACTGACTATAATGTGTGTGTGTGGATATTAATCTGTTATCATTCAATCAAAAGTTTATAAGGTTTTACAAAGTTGTTTTCATTTTAATGTGGACTGGAGACCCTGTATAATATAAGTTGACTAATACTATACTTATGAGTGGGAGTAAACACTAATTCACATCTCTCTCTCTCTCTCTCTTTCTCTCTCCCGGAATATCAACAGTGAGTAAATATAAATAACCACACGATTTTACAGAATAGGGATATATATGTGTTAGAGAGAGAGAGAGAGAGAGAGAGAGAGAGATAAACTAACCATGGGACCTGATCTATCACTCATTTGAACCTAACCTAACCTGACCTCAACTATGCTTACAGAACCATTCCCCTAAGTCCCCCCCCCCTCGGCCCCCCAGCCCTTGACTGTAGGAGGAATGGGCGAGATAGGGCAGGAAAGGTCAACTGGGTGAGTATACACAAGGTCAACAGAGGTCAGGAGCCAAGAGGTACAGATCTCCGTGGGTCATGGTGGTCATACTATATAACTGTAGTGTAGAAGGTAATGTTTCTCTCTCTCTCTCTCTCTCTCCCTCTCTCTCAGATAACCCCCAAGTTTGTTATGACTCTTCCTGGACAGTGTATTTTTATCTTCAAATAGGATATGTTATCGTGTATCTCTTGTTAGAACGAGGGAACAAATAATTTATTGAATAATGGCAGGTTGAGGGAGAGGGCGATGTACTGTACAGAACTAAACAAATAATTTTTTTGAAATACATTGTTTTTAACATTCAGTGCCATAATATTCTGACTTCTACTGTTTAACTATAATCTGCCTACGCTACCGTTCACGGGATGAATATGGGTGCACAATAAACTAGCCGCTGTATGTGGCAAAATTCAAAAGCGGATCCCCGCCTTTTTTATTACATACTAGGAAACATCTCACACTCACACACACGTATAGATGATGAGTAAGGAGGAGCCTCGACCTGAGCCCTGACAGAACGTTACAGGTGTACTATTTCGTCAGGCCGCGGTTAGGAAGTATATGAGAGTGATTTTGGAAGTTATATTTATGTTCCATATAACATATTTATGGTTCGTGTGTGTGTGTGTGTGTGTGTGTGTGTGTGTGTGTGTGTGTGTGTCGTAATTATGTTAGCTTATGTTTGGTTAGTTATTAGTTGGAGTAAGTTGTCGTGGAGATTTTTCAGGTTAGGTTAGATTAGATTAGGTTAGGTTAGATTAGGTTAGTTATTAGTTGGAGTAAGCTGGAGTTAAGATTCTTCTGGATATACAAAACACTAAAGTTATTATCCAGCGTAATCCTCCCACACACCCCAGCAAAATGATTCACAATGGAGACTGATTAATGAATGCTTGTGTTGTGATAATAATTCCTCTTATTGATTAACGAACTTTAAATAAAATAGAACAAGGTTGAGTGATGGTTGTTGAACTGATATAGAAATGTTAAGTGGTAGTAGATATAGTGTAAAATAAGTCATTGAGTGATACTGTAGTTGTGCAGTACCCAAGTTTGGTTCACTTGTATGTTACTGAGGAAATTATTCCATCATGATTTTTTTTACAAGGATGATTGGTGTACCTGAAGTTGATGATCGTTTTTTTTTTTTATTTTTTTTATTATTATAATGGTTGCCCCTCCTGTAATGAGAATGGCCAGGCCCAAGGGCCACCTAAGCGTGAATTTGTTTAAGGTGTTGAAGCTGTCGCCAACACAACAACCACACCCTGAGTTAATGAGCTGAGTGACCCAGTGTCAAGGAATAGTCCGTGGCCAACTGCACTGGCTAACCATTACCCCGTAACACGACGCGCGAATCGATTAACATCCAGGTCCCTAATTACTGTTGGGTGCTATACCGCCCTTCAGGATTTATTGAACAGTCTCCAAAACTGGGCCAGCAACAACCATGTCACCATCAACCATACCAAGACCATGGTTATGCACATCAACCTCTCCTCCGACATTGTCCCACCTCCTTCCATTACTCTAGGTCCGAACACACTCCAGGTTGTAGATTCCACAAAGCTCCTCGGCGTCACCATAGACAACAAACTAAATTGGAAACCACACGTCAGTGAAGTTATGAAATCCTCCAG
>NW_024724142.1:0-18502 GCF_018991925.1 Homarus americanus | reverse complement strand
GAATGTTTATTTAATAATACTGTATTTCATATTTTTGCGCTATGGATTTAATAACATTGATAAATGATAAGATTATTTCTTGTTACCTGTCCAACAACTTCTGCGGCTCTGCCTGGTACCTGTCTGTCTGACCAGCCGCTAAGCCCCTCAGTGAGAGCGTGGGAAAGGAAATTACTATAGATCTTATTTCATTCGAAATTTTAAATTACTCGATGATTGTAAGCCAATAAATGAAGAGAAAATGAGCAGTCATGTGCTTACCTTTATTACCAATCCTGAAGATGGAAGATAATTTAATGGTGCCGCGATTTCCTTTTTCAAAAGTAGCCCAATTATAGGCAAGTAGTGGCACCATTTTATTGTCCGCGGCAAGCAGTTTAAAAGGGTTCCATGACAAAACCCCAACGGGGTTGTCATTTGTTAACACTAACCTAACCTAACCTAACCTAAACAAAAAAGGACGTCTGTCTATGATTTTCGAATTTATGATCATTCTTTTCCAACAAACTGAACTATAGGATCAATGAACTTTCGAAGCGTAGCAATATCAGCAATGTTAAGATATTATCACAACCAAGAAGGCTGATTCATAATGTTTCTCAAGGCAGATTATTTGACGGGAGGCGTAACATAACACAACGTCATGTAATGATCTTCAGGAAATTTTAGAAAAGTATTTTGGAAAAGTTAAGTTAATTTTGGTTGGTTTGTATCACCAGAAAAATGGGTGGTCAAGGAGTCTAGTTCGTGGTTGTATTTTAACATTACTTCCCTTGACCCTAGGGAAGGCATTTTTCAGTAGTCATTAGTCAGTACCGCGCGAGTCGCTACACCTTTAGGGAGGTGCATGGATGCTCACCGCTGTCTGTGGTTTTATTAATGGCATTGGCAAATTAATTCAGTGGTTCGTGATATGAATTTCCATGACTGTGATCACACACAGAAGAACACCTGGGAAAAGTTAGATAGAAATGGTGAAGTGTTTATTAAGTGGTGGAACGATGAAGGAAATTGGCCGGACACGGGTGAACGCTGCCTTGAGGAATCAGGTAAGATACAGTTGTTGTTTGTTGATGTGTTATTGTGACTTAAAGTAAGTTCGACTTACTGTATACATTATAAACACGTAAATAATATTCAAACTTGACAAAAAATATAACATTCTAAAGTGGGTTGATTGTGTATATCTTTGATGGTGATTATTATAACGATAGTAAAGGGTGTGCTTTAGTTTAGGCTGCATCATGGTATCCTTAGAGTTTTATTGGTAATACTTAACGACGTGGGTGAGCCTTTAGCACTAACTTAGGACATTTTCTCAAAGACGATAAAAGGTTTGTTACCTCGTGAAAAGAAAAAAAAATAATGCGTGTGTGGGGAGGACAAGGCCAAGCTTCTGCTGCCTGCCATGTTTAGATGTGGGTAACGGTTTTTGTCACTAAGTTTTGTTTTCACTTTAAAATATAAGATAAATATTTTCGGTGAGGTTAGTTTGGTTCATTAATCATCATTAATACTATGGTATTATTAAAAGGCCGTAGGTATTGACACTTTCAGGTGAAAATAACGAAATGGTTATTTGCACCCGAACCTCGTCATCAAGGGTGTCGGGTGCAGATAGTGAAACTGTTAACTGTACCCGAGGTGTGTCATAGCGAAGTTCGGGTGCCAAATACTGCTCCAGATGTTACCAAATCCGTTAAAGAAAAATGAAAAAGAAGAGTGTAACTATTCAAATTATAGTAGAAAAAAAAGAAGTTATTTGCGCCGACTTTCTGTTTTCATCATTAATGTTTACAATGAAATTGTGAAAATTAATATCATCTCGTACATTATCTACTTCATTATCGCATACTTTGATATCTGGTACAGAACCTAACCTAACCTATCGGTTTGTTGAAGAGATAGTGAAGCTGTTATCTGCATCCGAGTTTTGTCAGTGGAAAATTCTTATAATATTCGATAATAGTGTTGAGATCTGGGGTTAAAATTATGGCTTAACTATTTGCACCCGGATCAATGGGAACGGTTTGTCAATGCGAAACTCTGGTGTAAATAGTATAACTGTAGTTTGGGACAATACACGGCCGATGGTTCTAACCATCCACACCCTTTAGATCTCCTTGTTTGGAGCATTTCTAACCCCATTTCAACCAATCGGAAATGAATAATAGCGTCGGAAATGAATATAACGATTTTTCATACTTTTACCAGTCTATGGGTGTGGGGGCAGTGAGGTGGACCGTTTCGTGATCTGACATTACGTGATCCAGCCTTCACCAATAATGAATAGCTGATTTTTTTCCACCAATCACATTTGAATTGGAACAAGGCACGTCGGCATGGACCACCAAACCTCAGAGTTTGAATATTCAGACTCACTATGGCTACTGTTGAGGTCACTTGTGACGGCTGTGAATATAATTATTGGGATTAAATAGTTAAATTCCACTCCAGCGACGATTTAGTTATTTTTTGCGTGCTCACGGTGTTCTGCCAAGTGTGTCGAATGTCCGGACAGACATTTGCCGTATAAATTTAGAAAAGATAAACATCAGTGGTACTGCGGACGTTACAGGACATGCAAAGGAGGAAGCAGTGCAATTACTGCGTTTCTGATTACAATTACTGACCGGGGGGGTCCGGGGGTGGAGCCCCCCGGTTAGATTACGTTTAGGTTACTTGGATTCACTCGGATTTTGTTTCCTTGGGAATTCATTACTTAATAAAAAAATTGAAATCCGAGCCAATCTGTGCCAAAATTGGCGCAGATTCTCAAATTTTGGTTTTTATTTACTTCTCAAAAACGGAAAATCCGAGCCAACTTTGGTGGTTTATATCGGTTATCACTCGTTTTGGATCCCCCCCCCCCCCGAAAAGCTCAAATACCCGTGTCCCCCCCAAGATTGTTGGTGGGAAGGGGGTGGGGGGGAGATAACTCTAAAACGGATAATTTCCGACGGAAATGAAGGTCAAATTAGATTCAATCACACCGAAAAAAAACACTGGATAAAACAAAATGCTCAACTACAGGGCGTATTGTCCGAAACTGCAGTTTTACCGTACAAATAAGGGCCAATTGCAAGATCAGCCGTGGTGTACACCATGCTCTGGATCCCGGCGGTCGTAATACAATGGGGTAAAAATTGTGTGATTTTTCAAAATGGGCCAAGGTGGTACCCGACCGTCGTTTGTTCCTTCGTCATCGTAGTGTAGTCAGGTGTGCCAACTGGCGGAAGACTTGGGGGTTGGTATGCTTGCACCCTCAAAAATGTTGTCAGTGGTACGAAACGTTTACTCTTGCTACACGATTTACGATCATGAAAAACTTGAATCCAAGCTAAGGTGCACCTCATTTTCCTATTTTCTTTGAGCCTAAGCATATTCTGGGAATGAAATACGATCACTTACAGTGAATATAGGTAAATAAAGCCTGTGACAACCATAAAAATGTAGGAATAGAGTGTATTATCTGTTCCTTTCTTTATCCTTATTAAATCTAACAATACGTGTGTCACGTTCTTGGGGTTGGGTGAGTGTAATAAAGAGAACTATGGCCTGTTCTGTGGATGAAGTCAGTAGAATATAACAAATTACAGCATTAGGTATTATAATGTTGCTATGACAGTGATGAACTCACTGTACAGATGAATTGGGATAAAATCTTGAAAAAATATGACCAAAACTGTTAGTTTTCTATCAAACAGGAAATTATCTTTGTACCAAAATTTTTTACTTTCATATTATACAAGTATAAAGGCCAAGTATCTACAAGATGTGAAATCTTGAGATATTGTTTCCGACTTGTCTCCACCTGATTATAGTAATGCAATAAATACCCTTTCAGAGAAAGCAAGACATGAACACTTTCCCAATGTCAGGAGTAAAAATGTATACAATATGTTAATGACATGGACTAAACCAGCAGTTGGAGAAAAGTATCTGCTGTTTAAATGGTCTTTTATTTGGAAAAATATTCCATGTAAATACTGTATATGGATCCTCACTAAAGAGTTCATATAGTTAGTGTACAGACATTTGCCTACAAGGCATATACTCAACTATAATGGAAATGTAGACATGTTAGGTTAGGTTAGCTTAGGTTCATCTTGTGAGCAAATGTCATGGAACCCATATACAGTAGGTACAGTCATGAAATTCTACCAACTAATCAGAGACTAATAATGTTAAACATAGAGCAAGATGATAAATAAATTGTTTAAAAATATCCTCAATACAGTCTGCAATGTTAATTGCAAATTATTCCTGCATTTTTTAATGTTTAATATAAACTAATAATAATAAGGATAAGAATACAATGATAATGATTATGTCAGATTATTAAATGCAGGGTATGTTATAATATGTGGATGATCAAGAGTAAAGTATTTTAAAGAAAAAATCATCCACAAATTTCACAAATATATAAATACGTAATATCCATGTATATATGCAGAGTGTAAAATAAAAAATAAAAATGACTTAAGGCATATGTTATGATTTCTCCAATTCCGAGGTTAGGCTAGGTAGCAAATTCCAAAATCTTCCCTGGAACCGGAAAATTCCTCATCAATCATGATACCAAGATTTATTTCTTCAGTATTGGTGAAAGGTGAATAGTCAGCTGTATCTCCACCTGTAAGTTAAAATAAAGTCATTAATATTGTGTTAGCTAAATTTGCGAATTCTGAAACATCTTTATTTATGAGGGTTAATATTTATAAGTTTTCAACACCTACATATTGTGGATAATTTTGTCTTAAAAAAAATAAAAAAATAAAAAATTCCAATGGAAACTCAGATTTGTTTGGTTTGATATGCAACACACTCAATTTTTTTTCTAATGTAGATTTTTATGGTGATTCCAAAACTTTGATGTTTTTTGGGGAGAAATTCACAGAAAAAAATTATAATCCCTTTAAAATTTTAATGTTCTACATCAAAATGTTAACCTAACCTACCTAACTTAACCTAACTGGAAAACATTGGTCAACTTAAAATCCTAAAATTCCCTGGATGACTGAAAAGATAATAAGACCTTAAATTTAATTTATTTTGGAAGACATTTCATTTTTGTTGGAATCGTGGACATACAAAGCCAATATATCTGCACTTGATTCTTCCACTGTCAATGTCAAAGTGAATTATTACCACCACTCCAAATGTTGCACCGAAAGTGGTAAGGTAGTTCTCTCTTGCAATACATTGAGTCACTAAGTGAATAAAAAAAAAGAGCATGAATTTATGTCACTGAATTTATCTTATTAGTGACCACACAATCTATCAAGGAATGTTAAGAAAATGTACTGAATGCAAAGAGGGACTACGAAATCAGGATTGCAAGAGAATCCAAGGCGAATCCCAAGAGATTTTTCCAGGTATATAGGACAAAGGTCAAGGACAAAATAGGGCCTTTAAAGTCAGAGAGAGGGGAAGTTGATCGATGATAATGAAAAAATAAGCAAAGCATTAAACAGCTACTTCTTATCAGTTTTCACAGAAGAAATTCACGAGGAAACGCCAGAGGTGGAAATGATATTTAGGGGAAATGAAGAAGAGAAATTAAAGAATATCACTATCAGAAAAGAGGATGTTCTTAAGAAAAATAAATGAAAGCAGACAAAATCCTCGAGTTTTGAAAGAATGTAAGGAACAAATTAGCGGAACCCTCGTAAATTTATTTACAAAATCATAAGACACGGGAGTTGTGCTAGACTTGTGGAGACAGGCAAATGTAGTACCCATATTCAAAAAGGGAGACAGAGCATCAGCGTCAAATTACCGGTCGATTAGTTTGACGTCAGTAGTGGGGAAATTTCTTGAATCGATTATAGCAAATAGCATCCGATCGCATTTGGAGAAAAGCAAATTAATGTACGACTCTTGTATGTATATTATGTATGCTGTATGTACAGTATACCATGTATGTACTCTATATATACACATTACTTCTCTAGTCAGTATCGTGTGGCAATGTCCCTGTTTCATGTCACCACACACTTAGATAAATATACCTGGCGACATCTGGAAGCTGCTAATGTGCCACTTACCACATGTCGCCTGCGAGGTCAGAGAGAGGTCAGTTGACCCTATAGGAGTGTAAGGACTACCTGCGCTTGTAAGCGCACTCCTGTATATTTCCGTTAATAAGAACCTACAGAACTCTACAGGTGTTTATGTTCGCCCCTGTAGTTTGAACCAAGTACCCCGAACATCTCCAACTCTCAACATGGATTTACAAAGGGAAAATCTTGTCTTAACAAATCTGCTGATGTTTTTTAGGAAATCTATGAGGTAGTAGATAATGACGAAAATTGCGATGTTATTTACTTAGACTTTAGCAAAGCGTTTGACAGTACCGCATCAGAGGCTTCTGAGAAAAGTTAAGGCTTATGGTATCGAGGGAACAGTTTTAAATTGGATAAAATCATGGCTCACCGATAGAACATAGAGGGTCAGCGTAGATGGTTTTAAATCTGAGAGGGGCTGAGTTATCAAACTACTTTTACAATGAACTGCAGCTTCTGTCCGCCTCTGGCAGCTGTTCAATGCCCACCGATCATATCTGAGCATTAGCAGTATTAATGTTGTCTTCTGTTGAAGAGGTTAACCCACAGTATCTTAGTTCTTCATCTTTAGGACGTGTATGGAAGTGTATATTCCCCTCTCGTTTGAACCAAGAATTACACCCAAACACAACACAATTAGCGGGCATTACTAATGCCAGCTTTCATTATCATTAGTGAAACAGAGAACAATTTTCTGTTTATAAATCTTCTCTCCATCACTCACTGCCTTTAGTCTCATAATATCTTCGTTTTTCTGCCACGGTCTACTTCTGCTTCATATGAATACGCCTTATTGGTGAATATTTTGGTTGCGTTTAGATAAGGTGGAATATAAAGACGTTCTGGGTATTTTCAAAGCCTTTTACCGAAATCTGGTGCCACTCACATCGTTATCTTAATGGGGATAGGATGTCGTTCAGGGATGAGAGTCATATCGATAATTGTGGTTCATACTGGAGAAAAAAATTGGTCCTCGACATGCCACACCTGCCTTAATTGGGTTGTCAAATATCTCTTGTACCTGAGCCGGGTATATTAATTATATTTTACAGTACGGCTGAAGCTTCCTGGTTCTACCGACTCACCCGTAGTTAACCTGTGTGTTCACTACTGTCAGTCTCACTTTTGTTCTGTAACTCTCTTGAAATTTCTTGTTAAATGACCCCATCTTCCTTGTCATTATATATTGTTATATATTATATATGTGCAGTCCACACCACTCATAAGCCACACAGACTGGCTGGGTCCATCCCTCCCTCACCTTGCGAAATATACAAACCAGACAATTAATCAGTGGTCAGTCAAAGCGTAAAGTCAACACCTACTTCTAAGCTCATTAGCATGGATTGGTTTTATAAACAAAGAAAACAAAATTTAAGTTCGTAATTTCGAGGCCGCAGTCTGTGTGGCTTATAAGTGGAGTGGACTGTAACTCTTATGCCGTCTGTATATTTTCAGCGTATGGCTACTGAATTTGTGAAAGGAAACGTTAATTATTATTATTATGAATTTTATCCTTAGTAATACAAGTAAAAGGATTACGAGTGTTATTATGTTCATCTTTACTCAAAAAAAAAACCCACATGCGATGGTCCTTACCTTCATTATCAGCGAAATTTAACTGTGAAAAGTAAAATGAATGAATATATTACACGATTAAACCCAAATAACCGGACACTAATTATTCAGAACAACATCTCGTACATGGAATATGACTTTTGTTAAAATTTAAGACTTTAAAAAGGTGAAAATCGAAATACATTAAAACAATTCAACATTTAAGTTTGTATTTATGGAGTTCTCTGGCGTTATTTGTTTTGTTGTTGTCCCTGGTGTTGTGGGTAGTGTTGTTGGTGTTGTGGGTTGTGTTGCTCGTACAAAAAAAAAAAAGCTATCTACCCACCTGGGTTCGATGTGTCTGGAAATGAACCCAATGTACAGCAGTTTTGGTTTGGTTGATTCACAAATAGTGATCAGAATTGTTCGTCATTGTGTCATATTTTATCAACGATAAAAGGGACAAATAGTTTTTGTGTGTGTTCATTGTGTTACCTGTGGGTGATGTTACTTGTGCCTGATGTTACCTGTACATTGTGTTACCTGTCCTTCATGTTACCTCTACATTGTGTTACCTGTGAAGGGGATTTTACCTGAGTAGGGTTGTTCTCTTTACCTACAATTCTTGTGTTTCTCTCTCCACAAGCTTGTACACTGAGTTAAGCTGGTTATTCCATGTATTATTATCACCGTGTCCGTTATTGTTTTATTTTCATCATTAATTTCACTTGTTCTGACGAGCGTCGATCACATAACTCGTCATCAGCGGCTCCATTACTTCCTCACATCCCATCCTTCCTCATCACCGTTACGTGTTTCACTATTAACGGTAATATTATGCTCACACACATCTCTCTCTGACGGCTATCATTGTTGTGTAACTCCGCAGAAGATCCACTTATCGCCTATTTGTTGACTGGTTAACTGGACCCCAGTCGTAATAGTCCCTAGTACTAATGGGTCCCAACTCTAATAGGTCCCAGTATTAGTGAGCCCCAACTCGAATGGGTCCCAGTATAAATGGGTCCCATCTCTAATGGGGCCCAGTATAAATGAGCCCCATCTCTAATGGGGCCCAGTATTAATGAGCCCCAACTCGAATGGGTCCCAGTATAAATGAGCCCCATCTCTAATGGGTCCCAGTATTAGTGAGCCCCAACTCGAATGGGTCCCAGTATAAATGGGTCTCATCTCTAATGGGTCCCAGTATAAATGGGTCTCATCTCTAATGGGGCCCAGTATAAATGAGCCCCATCTCTAATGGGTCCCAGTATTAGTGAGCCCCAACTCTAATGGGTCCCAGAATAAATGGGTCCCATCTCTAATGGGTCCCAGTATTAATGAGCCCCATCTCTAATGGGTCCCAGTGTTAATGGGCCCCAACTCTAATGGGTCCCAGTATTAATGGGCCCCAACTCTAATGGGTCTTAGTTCTGATGGATTTCATTTCTAAATGGACCCTAGCCAGATTGGCCCCAACTAAGCCTTAACCTAACTTAACCTCTGGTATCGATCCTCAGGTTAGGTTAGATTAAGTTAGGGACTTTTTGGTCTGGAACCCATTAGAAGTGGTATTTACTAGGACTGATGCCTCTTAGAACTGGAACGCTATTGTGATTGGGTCCCATTACGTACAAGTGAGGCCAGGGCCGGATTAAGGCCAATTGATGCTGTTACGAACCACGCCATCTATTGTCTTGATCTACCTACCCAGCACCACGAGCAACGCCATCTAGGGACGAAACACGAGTATGACTCGTCTTAGTTACCACTCCGGGGTTTCCCTTCTCCATATCCTGGTTGTTGCGTCACCTCCTCAAAGTCTTCTTTGTCAGCTCCAATTCGAGGAGAGAGCACTACACTCTGGGAAGTGACCACAGGATCATCTATCCTCTAAACCTACGGCACAGTGACTACCTACCGTCTTCTACAATACTCAGCCTTACTCGTCAGCCATCTCAGCTCCTCACTTAAGTATTTGTAATCTTGTATTGCCTCCCCCACGTCCACTTGCTTCAAAATTGTTTATGTTGTATTAATATGTATATACTGTTAATGTTTAGGTTAAGTATGGTTAAGGGTAATTTATAGGAAGCTGATTATTTTGTTAAGGAATTCATGGTACTTTATTATACACAACGAAAACTCGCATCCTTTGTCTACCCTTTTATAGTCCGATTGTCTTTGTTTTTTTTGTTGTTGTTACCTGTTGGGATCTGGGTAGACGTATAACTATATTCTAAATCCCCAACTCGTAACAATGCCCAAAGCACAGCCCAACAATGGTGCCCCCTCGGCCCTCCCATTGCTTAACTGACAAGATATTAAGACCATGATTAAGACTCAATGAATACTGATGTTGAAATATAAGATAAAAAATTCAGGTTTCTTCCAGGCCACCCCACAAGCCAGATCCTACAATTTTCTCATCACTGATGTTAGACTAGAACCAGAACAAATACAGTTAAAGACAATTAAGAAATAAAAACAACGAGTTGAAGTTTTTCAACTTTTGATAATTATAAAAATCACTGAAATTAGACAGTTTTGATTTAACCTTATTTATAATAACAACTAGGCCTAGAGTTACTGCTCTTAATTTAGTAACACAATATATTAATATAGTTAAAATATCTACCTCTTTATTTTGTAAATATAAAGTAATTTAATTAATGAGAAATTCAGAAACTCACTTGTTACTTCACACAATCCACCTCATACCACACGTTAAAATAGACACATTTCCTTGATACTGCAAGAGCCTGAGTGAGGGCTGAGAAGCGAGGGAACGAACTTAGACAATTTCAGACGTTCAGGAACGTTCTTGAACGTGTATAAAATAAAGCCATTTCCATTGGGCAACGTGTCCTTAAAAAAAAAAGGAGCACAGTTTTCTTGGTTTAAAACCCTTACAAAACATAGTTAACGAACAAAATGGGATAAATATTTTTCACCAATTTTATACGGCGGTTTTACACTAGCCTATTAGGTTTTATCGCAAATATGATCTGGTCACTAGAAGGCATAATACCTTCAAAAGAAAAACCTGTGGTGCCCCCTTCTTTTGGTGCCCTAAGCACGTGCTTATTTTGCTTAATGGTTAATCCAGCCCTGAGTGAGGCCCAGGATTAGTGAGGCCTCTTATAACTGGGGGTCCATTATAACTGGGACCCGTTATAAATGAGGACCATTAGAACAGAGACCTATCATTATAACTGGGGGTTATTACAACTGGGGGATCACTATAACTGAGACTCATTATCACTTGATACCCATTAGAACTAAGACCTAGTAGAACTGGAACTCATTAGACTTGCAGACTCCTCGTGTAAACAAAGTGAAAAACACTGACTGAGGGCGGGGGGGGGTTGAGGACGTGTTGGACCCGGTAACACCTCCCCGGGCGTGTTGGTCTTGTGATTAATTTACGAGTCTACCCTGAGCCTGAAGGTTGTAAGTGTGGTCCTCTGTTGACACGTGTCACTTCATTCCTGCACTCTGCTACATGAGTTCTTCTTTTGTGTGTTAGAATGTGATGCCAGGCTTGGATTTATGTCATGGCTGTGAGGTATGGTTTTGTCATTAATGTTATCGTAAGGCTTGTTGTAAACGTCATGTCAGGTTTCTATTACTTATATTAATTTGAAGTCAGTCAAGTCAATGCAATCTCAGACTTTTCGACAGTCGTATTCTCGTTTAGCAAATTAATGGGATCAGTTTTACAGTTGTTTAAGCCCCTTGAGAACGTTGGCTTAATCCTTAATCCTCTGAATACAATGGCTTACTCCCTTGATCACGTTGTTATAACCCTTTCTATATGATGACCTGTTCCTGAGTACAGTGACTTAACCACCTAAGTACAGTGTCTACGTACCCACAAGAATAGGTCATCTCATTCAAAGGGTTATGTCATCGTACTCAAGCGGTTAAGGTACCTTACTCGGTTGAGTTACTGTACTCAGAGGCTGGTATTGTACTCAACTGGTGATATACCTAACCCACTGGTCTATTTCAAGGGGTAAATATATCTTGTTCATTGTGTTAAATAATCGTACTCTATAGGGGGGGGTCTGGATTAATTCATTGTACTCAGGGGGGTTGGCATCGTACTCAGAGGGTTAAGTTAGGAAACAATAATGCCAAGTCCCACGTCATTGATTCTTCACGCTACCCGGTGTGGAAAATACAATTACTGTACCATGGTCAACCTTTACGCTTTGTCTCCACGTGTAAAGATATTTTTCCACTTGTTGTCTTCGTCTCTGTACTAAGACTTAATTCTGTTTGCTCGTTATAGTCCTGGATTTTTGTGGCCTCGGCTCTGAAGTCTTGAGGGAAATTCTTCTCAATCGTGATGTAATAAGTTGTGGTTCCCCGGAGAGATACAAAGTCTGGCAGGATTGATAAAGGCAGCTTGAAAATCCTTGGAGTGGAGAGCCTTGATTGCCAACCCTAAGGCATGATTGATTGATTGAATAAGTTTTGAGTTTGTGACTCAGAGCTTCGTATATTTCTTCAAATTTATTTTTTCACAAATGCAAATGAGATGAACTCCTCCTCGTGGTCACAGGTGTAAAATTAAGATAATCGTGAGATATTACTGTTCACAGGGATGAGTCCTCGGAAAGATCTATATTATCTCAGGATATAATACTCGTTGAATCCACTAATTTAAGGCTTATCATAGACCTTCAAATTATATTTCTTCTCTGATAACTAAGTTGTCTGGATTCTTGTGGTTGTAGGGAAGAATTGCCAATAAAAAAATTCTTTATAAAAATTTTGATCTCAGATCCCATCATTTCAAGGGATTATAATTTAGCTTCAAATTGAGACTCGTTCTCTGCCAACCAGTTGGTGGTCGCAAGTGTCGTGGCCCCTGGACGACGACGGATTCTGTGGGAGAGGTTTCTTTTTTGCATATATGATACTGGAACCCTACAGTACACTAAAAGGCTCCGAATTTAGTTTCGGATTGTAGATGAAGATTTTTACATGTAAGTGGTCTGTTCCGGTTATGAAATTTGTCAAATAATTATGTAACAATGTCTCAACGGATATGTGAAAAGGTGTATTAAGTAAAGACACTAGTATTTGAGTTAAGTGAGTCACCAGATCACAATAGAAGTTGGTTGATAAAGTGGTGTGAGATAAATTAAGTGAGGCTTGTGTTGAAATTGATGACAAATTTGTATTATGTGAAGGTTATATTAGCTAAATAAAAGGTGGAGTTTTCATATGCTAATTACTCAAGTATACTCAAGTTTGGATGTAGGGAATAATATGTATGTACAGGTATGTATTAATTGCGAGACTTAACAAACACCAAGGTAAATTATTGGTTGCAGACAGTGACGGTTATGTCTCTCACACACACACACACACACACACACACACACACACACACACACACACACACACACACACACACTATTCCAACCTTATGAATCCTAACAGTACCTCCAGTTTTTCACCTCCAGATTACAGAACAAAAACTCTGCCTAACTAAAGCTTCATTATCATCATCAGCACACACACAGCGTCACCACACCTTGCAATATCACAACACAAGGCGAATGCAGAAAAAAACAATGGTAAATATACCCTCTTTTCTTATTATTCTCATCTTGACGATTAAATCTCTATCATTAAGTCCAGAGTCTAGCAATGTTCCATGTTGTTGCTTGTGTCTGTTGTGTGTGTGTTTTTTTTTCAGTACTGAAATCAGATGCTGGGATGACGGTAACCCCTCATGTCCGGTTACTCCATTAAGGTACTTTAGTTAATTAGTGTTTCACCTGGAGACCTTTACCTATTAGGGTTGTATGGATGACTTGATGTTTGACGTGACATAATAGGATTTCAGTATTAAGTTTAGACAAGAGATGAGATTATTTCCAGTTTATCATGTTGGTATGCAAATAAGTCTAAAAGGTTAAATGAATCACTTGCAGATTAGCAACCCACCATATTTTACCTGATGATTAAACACCTTAACGTTATCTAGGGGAGAAGTGTATCTTTCATCCCATCCCGACTCTGGTGTGGAGGTGAGTTGGGGGAGGGGAGAGGAGGGGTGGGGGCAGAGAGAGTGTCAGATGGGGGGGTGGGCAGAGAGAGTGTCAGATGGGGGGGGGGTGTCAGAGTTAAGTTGGACCGTTTGGTGGTCTGCCAAGGGACTGTCATGTGAGTTGTCAGGTGGAATTTAATTTCGGATGTCGTGTAGGTTGGTGTCGGGGGTAGGAAACAGGTGGACTTTCATATGAGAAGTCAAGGTGGTTAGATAGGCTGCCATGTAGGGTCGGAGGGGGAGGTGTGACTGTTCTCAGTCTCATAGTGTGCTGCTTTCACTACAGAACCATGGCTAACGTGTAGGGTCGGAGGGGGAGGTATGACTGTTCTCAGTCTCGTAGTGTGCTGCTTTCACTACAGAACCATGGCTAACGTGTAGGGTCGGAGGGGGAGGTATGACTGTTCTCAGTCTCATAGTGTGCTGCTTTCACCACAGAACCATGGCTAACGTAACACCGTCGCTTGAAGGATAAGGTTCGCGATCTTGCCCAGGTCGTGTTCTTAGCTGTCTGAGTTTTATCATCTCCTTTGTTTTGTATATAGTTGATACCTGATACGAAATTGATTCATGAAGATTTACGCCATCACATATGAGAGTAAATCGTCAAAACGTGATTTTTTTCTTAACAGACATAATTGCTGGTGCACACAGTTAGGGACATCACGTGTATATCTGCCATTCATAACAAGGATGTTCACTAAAGTTCAGTGTTATAGCGTGAACAGTATTTTGAATGATCTAAGTACAATTTTCTTAAGTGTACAGACACGAGTATATTTCAGAGTAATTTTTCTCGCTCGTTCTAAACTCCGTCCCTATTATCACCCGGTCCTTCTACCACAAATCCTACGTCACACATTTTATTATACATCATCCCATGTCATTTCCAAGTTTATTCTCATGGTCACTCGGTCATCACTTTTTTTTCCATTTCATATCTTTCACACTAACTTTTATTGGTCCCTCAGGGTAACTTAATTATCTCCACTCTACTTCCCCAGTGCTGCCTCCGTTCCACCTTCCCGTTGATGCCTCCTTTCCACCTCCCCACTGGTGCCTCCACTCCACCTCCCCGCTGGTGCCTCCACTCCACCTCCCCACTGGTGCCTCCACTCCACCTCCCCACTGGTGCCTCCACTCCACCTCCCCACTGGTGCCTCCACTCCACCTCCCCACTGGTGCCTCCACTCCACCTCCATGCTTCTCTCCCCTGGCACTCTTACCTTCTAGTATTCGTGCTCGACGCTCCCTATTACTCTTCTTCTACAACTCCTCTTGTCCCTCTCAGGTTCCCTCCCTCCCTTCCTCCTTCCCTCCCTTCCTCCTTCCCTCCCCTCCCCCTTCCCTCCCCTCCCCTCCCCTACCCTCCCACGCATTTCAGCATCTACCCTCCCTTCCCTCCATCTACTCCTTCTATAAACCGCTGTAGTTCCTTCACCCCGTCCCTCCTTCCATTCACTCCCTCTTTTATCACCTCCCTCCTTCCTTTCATCCATTCCTCTGCCCCTTATGCTTTCCTTTGCTCCTTACATCGTCTCTCTCTCTACCTCTTACAACCCTCCCCTCTTTCCTCCTTCCTTCCTTCCTTCCTCCCATTCTTCCTCCCTTCCTTCCCTTCTTCCTTCTTTCCTCCTCTTTTTCCTCCTTCCTTCCTTCCTTCCTCTTGCATCTCCTCTCTCTCTCTATCCCCTCCATCTCTCCTTACCCCCCTTTCTTACACCCCCTGCACCTCCCTGCACCCGTCACGGCTACACACCCCTGCCACACCAATACACCTGCTGGTCGGCAAGTGTCAACACTCCCACACCCTTTACAGCAAACACACACACACACACACCATCGCCACATACCTAAACGTTCTCACTGTATATTTTAATTTATATTTTCCTTTATATGATTGAAAATTTGCATTAAAATATCTTGGGTAAATAAACTTTTGTCTGTCTGTCTGTTTGTCGTAGTTTACCGGGAGGGACAAAATCAGTAGATGATTTTGTCTGAAAGTATTCGTGAACTTTGGCAATTAATTCATGAAAATATGTTCATTATCTCTTCCTCCCTCTCTTGTTTTGTTCAGCTGACTCTCTCTCTTGTTGCTTTAATTCACGGCTGTAACTAAACCAACAGGCTTGTATATGGCGTACATATATACAGAGATATATCTTTATTACTGAGGCGTGTCAGTACACACGTATATTTTTATCTAAACACACACACACACACACATCCTTATAGGAGGAGCGTGTAAACAGTAAGATATAGTGGTCCCTCCCAGGTTAACGTTGTCTACTTCTAATACTCCTCACTGGAGCTGTTGTAAAGACAAGCTGTAATCATAAAGTATCGCTGGCACAGTTTGGAGGCTTAATATAATATTTTTTTTTCCCGTTTGTGTTTTATGATCTAGAATCTGTGTGTGTGTGTTTAGTTATCGTAATATTGTTTTTGTTGTGTATTGTGGACGAACGCACAAGCGAACATAAATTTATCTTTATATTCTACGTAGATTTCATTTATCCTGAAGAGCGAGGGTCAGAGACAACCTCCCTTGGGTGTCATTGTATTGGTTGAAGCTTTGTTTCTAACTCTATACCCAGTGCTTGTCCCATTGTCTCTCAGCATCGACTGTTGGGTAAAGAACGGTGTCCATAACTTGTTAAATCTCGACATGTTTGATCCTCGTTAATATTAAAGGTTAAATACAATGCTATTTTGTTTTCATAAGTAGTATAAGTATAGATTTTTTATCGTCCGTCATAACTCTCAGCTTGTACGAGTATACGTTTGACACTGTGACTTGCTGGAACATGCTCGTCAACCTTTAATCAGTTCTGTAATATCTCATTTGATGTTTAGTACCGTTTCGATAGGTATGCAGCGACTGAGTTTGTTACAGTACTCGTCACCTGTAGTAAGGATCATTGGTTTGATCCTAGAGCACTCTCAGTCCACCCGGTAGCAAATGGGTACCTAAATCTACAGTTGGAGAAGTGAAGGTTATTGAGTACAGTGCCGGTCATCCTGCCTCCTAATGGGTAGTTAAAGCCCATGAGACCTCTTTCACTTTTATAGTTTCGATCAGGCGCGTATAGAAAGTTTTGGGTGCTGGCTGTAGGTGTCTGTACTGCACGCTGTAAACATTGACCATCCAGCAACACAGAACAGGGCATTATGTTACTGAGGTCCATGACTATGTTTATTTCCTGAAGTTACTGTGTATTTATCTTGCGTCTGTATGACATAAAAGAAAAAATATCTGTACAAGGCCAGGGATTTGTCTAGCTTTAATATAGTGTATGCTGTTGAATACAAGGTGAAAAATTAATATTGATAATGATAATAATAATAATATAATAATAATACTAATATAATAATGATAATAATCATATATAAATGATTGTGAAAGTTACATTTATTGTTAGTATCGTTATTACCTCAGAAAATGTAAATTATTAAAAAAAATATATTGATGTCGTCTCTGATAACCAACACGTCTGTAAGTAACTCTGAGTTATAAAGCCTAGAGGAGTTATGCGGTGTGGCCATTAAATGTTTTTTTGTTTTCGTTTTATTACTGTTGGATATATTAGCTGAAGACCTGAGTTTGGACAAGGGGTTCGAGCCTGTATTGTGGACTGAAGTGTGAATATACAACACATTCCACGTTATTATCAACATCATCTACCCCTGGCAGTGAGGTGGTTAAAAAAGACACTTTAGTGTAAACTGAGTGATACTGAGAGTAAACATTTGCTTTGTCTTAAAGCTCTCACTACGTGAACTTTGGCGTAACTTTATATCGCTACCAAAAATGTCACAGCTTGACACATTAGCTTGATCTAGGTGATGTTCAGTGTCATATCCAATGTGTCACGAGGCATTGACAGTGAAACAGTTGTTAGTTTGATAGTTTGTTATAAGCTTAGTGAGGTTATCCGTGAAGGTCAGTGAGCACACAGGGACCTTGAATCATGCCCAGAACTCGGTGCCTCCTAGCCAAGTCTTCACACTATTTGTAGACGAGGTCATCCTACAAGTGGTAAGTTACAGTGTTGCATTAGCTATGTGGTGTTGACAATGCTTATAATTTATAGGGTTTCCCCGTAATACTGGCGCCATTGTTTACACTACAAAATAATTTCTAGTGGTTGATATGTTTTTCACAAATATTTGAAATTTTATTTTTCTGTTTGTATTTCGATAAAATCTGTTGTATAATTCAAGTTGGTTCCAAAATAAGATGTTGCCATTTCAGAGTGAGTACGGATATTATTTATATATGTAGAATAATTCGTAATGACGAAAATGCACACTGATAATAAACTTGGTTTTCTCTATAAAATAATATTACTTATTAGCTAAGCATTTGGACATTTACAATTGATTTTTATGCACAAAAATGTCCCTCTTCATAAGAAAACTACTTACATTTGTTTTCATTGTATGTTCTTTCGGAAAATAAACTCATGACGGAAATTAAATTTGAAAAATATAAAGAACAAATACTCCTGTAGTCGCCGATGTGCTTCTCTGCCTGGCAGTTGTATAATTGTTGCTCATTTGTACATTATTTTTTGTTATTTTTATAATCTAGAAAACAGACATTAAGATGCCATTATAAGCAAGTTAATAATGGGGAGAACAAGTGTGAACCTTCATGTAAAATATTATTTTAAAGAATTAGCAGCCAGAAAATTCGCAGTGAATTAAAGGATAAAAAGACAAAAACTTGCAGCTTATGATAAATTCACTATTACTCTGATATATGATTGATAATTTAAAAAACAGGGTTAGAAGCCAATAG
>NW_024724141.1:0-7216 GCF_018991925.1 Homarus americanus | reverse complement strand
CGGGAAAGTTGGTTAGATAACCAAATTTGCCGAAAATAGATTATCATAGAAACGGGAAATTTGTATCATAAAAAATGGAAATATCTACTTTCCGCGAAAGTTGGTTAGATAAACAACTTTCCCGAAAATAGATTATCATAGAAAACGGGAAATTTGTATCATAAAAAATGGGAAATATCTACTTTCCGGGAAAGTTGGTTATCTACTGGTACCAACCCCGCCACAAATTGTCATGATCTACCTACACAGCACTACGAACCACGCCATCTATTGTCCTGACCCAGCACCACGAGCAACGCCATCTAGGGACGAAACACGAGTATGACTCGTCTTAGTTAGCACTCCGGGGTTTCCCTTCTCCATATCCTGGTTGTTGCG
Organism: Homarus americanus; assembly: GCF_018991925.1. Classification (NCBI taxonomy): domain Eukaryota; kingdom Metazoa; phylum Arthropoda; class Malacostraca; order Decapoda; family Nephropidae; genus Homarus; species Homarus americanus. Next base: position 6,838 of record NW_024724141.1, on the reverse strand, counting down.
TCACATCCTCAAAGTTTTCTTCGTCAGCAAGTGAGTCGCCAGTCGCAGTCAGGAGTCAGTAGCAGCAGTCAGTCACAGAGCGAAGTGGAAGTCGGAGAAGGAACAGACACAGCTGATTGGCTAGTCATTGGACCTGTCCCACCTTCCCACGTACGCTGGAAAACCCAAGCACCTGACTTCAATTCTCCAACTGACAATTCTGTTGATTCGATCAACACATTGAGCCTCTCCTACAGTATCGGACCTCCCTTAGGAACCCCGAATGCTGCTGAGGGGCTTGGTGTGAAGAGAGAGTCGGCAGTGAGTTTTCAGACCTTTTTCTTCCACTCTAATCCTTCTCTTCCGTGCCGTGAAAGGACCTATTCCCCTGTCAGCTGACGTACAGGGGAGTATTCGTCTGGAAACGCCCTCTGTCCCCACACCTCGCCAGTGCGTGTTAGTGTGAAGGGTGGAGGGTCAGCACAGCCTGCCGATTCGCCTGGGGACCTCTGTGATAGTGCAGGGTCTCCCCTACGTGAGGGGCGCAGGAAATCAGGGACATTGTTAGGGGAGATCTCCATAAATCTCCAAAATTTAAACAGTTAACATGCCTTCAATTAAAATTAAAGTGGACCGTACCATCCAACCGTGCACAGACCTCGCCTCACTCATTTTTCAGCTGACCTTGATATTTCAAATCCGTTCCTTCACAAACGACGATATCATCAAAATCTTTGTACAAACTGACGACGATGCCGACCAATTCCACTCCCCAGCAATGAACAACAAACTGAAAGACAATGGCTTAACGGTCCTCAGTTCCCCTGAGTACCGTGCAAAATGCACCCTCATATGCAGGAAAGTAATCCCACCTATTCTTGACAACCCAAACCTTTTGAATGAACTCAACTCACAAATGACATATGCAGCCCGGATGGGAACTCTCCCCATGTTAAAAATCACTACAGCTACGCAAACTGACCCCATCAAATTAAAATCTAACGGAATAAAAATCGGCAACAACATCATCCCCTCAAGAGACATTGAGTTCCAACACTACATACAAGTGCACCAATGTTTCAATTGCTACAAATTCGGGCACAACACCAACCGTTGCAGTAACACACAAACTTGCTCAAAGTGTGCCAATCAAGGCCACTCCTACCGAAACTGCACTGCCACTGTAACAAAATGGTGCAACTGCAAAGGCTGCCATCAGCAACAAGTGCAAAATCAGACTCGACAAAAGCACAACACCACTCCCTCCCCGCCGACCCTCACCTCCCACAGCACCACCTCCACCTCCCCACCATTCACTCCCTACTGCCACGACCCTCCCCACCCGCACTTGCTGGACCAACAACCTGACCGCCCCAACCCCCACCCACCCTCCCACGACATTGACGCAAAAATCACCACCATCATACTTCTGGCACATACCCTAAGCAACGGAAACAGGTCTCTTTTTCTGAAACTGGCAATTGATGGTTTGAAGGCGAACATTCCTGATTCCTTCAGAACCGGTCCGACCGGACCAACATGCCCCCCCCCCACCCCCCAGAGAAACCACTGCAATCTCCCTCCGCCCCTCCACTTCTGCCATGCCCACACCTGACTTATCTCACCAATCTACTATTACCTCACTCCCCCAGAGTAATCAGTCCAAAACCTCCCGGCCCCTCCACCTTGACATTGCCTACACCTGACTTTTCCCACACGACTACGATGAACTCCCGGACCACAAAAATCCGAACCAAACCCAATCTTCCCCTAACACCTCAGACTCCCAAGAATAAAATAGCAGCCCATCCCCCCACAGAACTAGTGGTCAAGACCACTAGACCTAAGAGGAAGAACACCTCCCCCCTTTCTTCCTACACACATGACAGCAAAAGAATTATAAAATACACACTTCCAACTAAATCTATAATCAAAGTAAATCTATTCGGCACTAGCCCAAAGGAAACAGGAAACAACCCCGACACGAACCTAGCACACTCCACTCATCCTCCCGACTCCCTCACACACACAGTCACGTAACCGCCCATCCCTCACCTGCATACACCACACTCAGACCTCGCTCACAGTCACTCGACAAGTTAAACCTCATCCCTGCACCCCAGAATTTCAATCTCATGTAAGTAACCAAGAACAAATTATACAACATGATCACCATTATGCAATAGAACTGTAGAGCATATCACTCAAACAGACACGCCATCTCTCTCCTCCTACAAGAACACAACCCAGTCATCCTCCTCCTCAACTCAACATGCACATACACCAAAATCAGGCACTTCGGCTACACAAGCAGACAATCACCCCACGAATTATTCGAGGGCGTTGCTATCCTCATCAGATTCTCCATGAAACACGAATTCATCACCAACTTCGCCTTCAAACACTTCATGGCCGTCAAGATCGACACTCAACACGGACAGATAATCATCTGCACAACATACTCAAGACCTAACTCGCTTATCCCCTTCACAGACCTAAACTCCATCTTTAACAACTCACACCTACCTGTAATACTAATGGCCGACCTCAATGCACACCACACCGCATTCCAGCACAACCGCATCGACCCCCATGGCCAACAACTACACGCTTTGGTCACTCACAAAAACCTTCACCACATTGGCCCTTTCTTCCCCACATTCTACGCTGCTCACGGCAAAGGCACTCTAGACATCGTCATCACCTACACCCCTGCCCCCTATCAGGCTCAGACCACTCTTCACCTCTCCAACAATCCCATCCTCCTCCCAACAACCACACCTCAATACCAGTATCAACACACAGATTGGGATGCCTTCAAAACCACACTCTCTGAACAACAATACACACTCAACCTCGAACACCAACCCACTAGGAAGATTGAGGAAACCTGGACACACCTTTTCAACACTATCACCGCCATAGCAGATACCCACATTCCTAAACACCGGTTCAAGAGAAAATACTCCTTCACACCCTCCATAAGAACTCGACGCCTACTTCACTGCTACAGGACACGATTCGAACTAAACAAACTTAACCTAGCACCAGTTTACACAGACATCTCCACACTAAGAACACACATCATCCACAGCCTCCGCCAAGACCATGAGGTTCACTGGGCAAAACTCGTAGAGGCTGCCCAGGAACACATCCTTTGTCCACCCTTTTATAGTCCGATTGTCTTTGTTTTTTTTTTTGTTGCCTGTTGGGATCTGGGTAGACTTTTAACTATATTCTAAATCCCAACTCGTAACACTACTTTCGTCGAAAAGTAGATAGATTTTCTACTTTTCGGGAAAGTAGATTATCGACTTTTCGGAGGAGTAGGTTTTCGAATTTTGGGGGAAATATTACCTAATCTTGCGAAGCAGATAATCATAGAAAACGGGAAATTTGTAGCATAAAAAAGGGAAATATCTACTTTTCGGGAAAGTTGGTTATCTACTTTCCCGAAAAGTAGATAGATTTTCTACTTTTCGGGAAAGTAGATTATTGACATTTCGGGGAAGTAGATTCTCGAATTTTGGGGGAAATAGTACCTAATTTTGCGAAGTAGATTATCATAGAAAACGGGAAATTTGCATCATAAAATGGGAACATTCTTACTTTCCTAGAAAGCTAAGATAACCAAATTTGCCGAAAATAGATTATCATAGAAAACGGGAAATTTGTATCATAAAAAATGGGAAATATCTACTTTCTGGGAAAGTTGGTTAGATAACCAACTTTCCCGAAAATAGATTATCATAGAAAACGGGAAATTTGTATCATAAAAAATGGGAAATATCTACTTTCCGGGAAAGTTAGTTATCTACTTTCCCGAAAAGTATATAGATTTTCTACTTTTCGGGAAAGTAGATTATCGACTTTTCGGGGAAGTAGATTTTCGAATTTTGGGGGAAATATTACCTAATTTTGCGAAGTAGATTATCATAGAAAACGTGAAATTTGTATCATAAAAAATGGGAAATATCTACTTTCCGGGAAAGTTGGTTAGATAATCAAATTTGCCGAAATTAGATTATCATAGAAAACGGGAAATTTGTATCATATAAAATGGGAAATATCTACTTTCCGGGAAAGTTGGTTAGATAACCAAATTTGCCGAAAATAGATTATCATAGAAAGCGGGAAATTTGTATCATAAAGAATGGGAAATATCTACTTTCCGCGAAAGTTGGTTAGATAACCAACTTTCCCGAAAATAGATTATCATAGAAAACGGGAAATTTGTATCATAAAAATAGAAATATCTACTTTCCCGAAAAGTTAGTTAGATAAACCAAATTTGCCGAAAAGAATATCAAGTAGAAACGGGAAATTTGTATCATAAAAAATGGGAAATATCGACTTTCCGGAAAAGTTGGTTAGATAACCAACTTTCCTGAAAATAGATTATCATAGAAAACGAGAAATTTGTATCATAAAAAATGGGAAATATCTACTTCCGGGAAAGTTGGTTATCTACTTCCCCAAAAAGTAGATAGATTTTCTAATTTTCGGGAAAGTAGATTATCGACTTTTTGGGAAAATAGATTTTCGTATTTTCGGGGAAATATTACCTAATTTTGGGAAGTAGATTATCATAGAAAACGGGAAATTTGTATCATAAAAAATGGGAAATATCTACTTTCCGCGAAAGTTGGTTAGATAAACAACTTTCCCAAAAATAGATTATCATAGAAAACGGGAAATTTGTATCATAAAAAAATGGGAAATATCTACTTTCCAAGAAAGTTTTCTAGATAAACCAACTTTCCCGAAAAATAATATTTAAAATGGAAATTTGTATCATAAAAATGGAAATATCGATACCTTCCGGGAAAGTTGGTTAGATAACCAACTTCCGGAAAAAATAGATTATCATAGAAAAACGAGAAATTTGCATCATAAAATGGGAAAATATTCACTTTCCGAAGCAGTTGGTTATCTACTTCCCCGAAAAGTAGATAGATTTTCTAATTTTCGGGAAAGTAGATTATCGACTTTTTGGGAAAGTAGATTTTCGTATTTCGGGGAAATATTACCGCAATTTAAAGGGTATCATCATAGAAAAACGGAAATTTGTATCATAAAAAATGGGAAATATCTACTTTCCGGGAAAGTCGGTTAGATAACCAAATTTGCCGAAAATAGATTATCATAGAAAACGGGAAATTTGTATCATAAAAAATGGGAAATATCTACTATCCCGGAAAGTCGATTATCATAGAAAACGGGAAATTTGTATCATAAAAAATGGGAAATATCGACTTTCCGGGAAAGTTGGTTATCATAACCAACTTTCCCGAAAATAGATTATCATAGAAAACGGGAAATTTGTATCATAAAAAATGGGAAATATCGACTTTCCGGGAAAGTTGGTTAGATAACCAACTTTCCCGAAAAAAGATTATCATAGAAAACGAGAAATTTGTATCATAAAAAATGGGAAATATCTACTTTCCGGGAAAGTTGGTTATCTACTGGTACCAACCCCGCCACAAATTGTCATGATCTACCTACACAGCACTACGAACCACGCCATCTATTGTCCTGACCCAGCACCACGAGCAACGCCATCTAGGGACGAAACACGAGTATGACTCGTCTTAGTTAGCACTCCGGGGTTTCCCTTCTCCATATCCTGGTTGTTGCGTCACATCCTCAAAGTTTTCTTCGTCAGCAAGTGAGTCGCCAGTCGCAGTCAGGAGTCAGTAGCAGCAGTCAGTCACAGAGCGAAGTGGAAGTCGGAGAAGGAACAGACACAGCTGATTGGCTAGTCATTGGACCTGTCCCACCTTCCCACGTACCCTGGAAAACCCAAGCACCTGACTTTAATTCTCCAACTGACAATTCTGTTGATTCGATCAACACATTGAGCCTCTCCTACAGTATCGGACCTCCCTTAGGAACCCCGAATGCTGCTGAGGGGCTTGGTGTGAAGAGAGAGTCATCAGTGAGTTTTCAGACCTTTTCTACCACTCTAATTCTTCTCTTCCGTGCCGTGAAAGGACCTATTCCCCTGTCAGCTGACGTACAGGGGAGTATTCGTCTGGAAACGCCCTCTGTCCCAACACCTCGCTAGTGCGTGTTAGTGTGAAGGGTGGAGGGTCAGCACAGCCTGCCGATTCACCTGGGGACCTCTGTGATAGTGCAGGGTCTCCCCTACGTGAGGGGCGCAGGAATCAGGGACATTGTTGGGGGAGATCTCCATAAATCTCCAAAATTAATTCAGTAAACATGCCTTCAATAAAAATTAAAGTGGACCGCACCATCCAACTATGCTCAGACCTTGCCTCACTCATTTTTCAGCTGACCTTGATCTTCCAAATCCGTTCCTTCACCAATGACGATATCATCAAAATATTTGTACAGACTGATGAAGACGCCGACCAGTTCCACTCCCCAGCAGTGAACCAAAAATTGAAAGACAATGGCTTAACGGTCCTCAGTTCACCTGAGTACCGTGCAAAATGCACCCTCATATGCAGGACAGTCATCCCTTCTATTCTTGACAACCCTAACCTACTGAATGAACTCAACTCGCACAACACCAACCAAATGACATCAGCACCCCGGATGGGAACTCTCCCCATGCTAAAAATCACCACAGCTACACAAACAGACGCCATCAAATTAAAATCTAACGGCATAAAAATCGGCAACAACATCATCCCCTCACGAGACATTGAGTTCCAACACTACATACAAGTTCACCAATGTTTTAATTGCTACAAATTCGGACACAACACCAACCGTTGCAGTAACACACAAACTTGCTCAAAGTGTGCCAATCAAGGCCACTCCTACCGAAACTGCACTGCCACTGTAACAAAATGCTGCAACTGTAAAGGCCCTCACGCTGCCATCAGCA
>NW_024724140.1:0-21214 GCF_018991925.1 Homarus americanus | reverse complement strand
TCGTGTACTTCGTTCGGTTACGTATTGCTGTGTGGAGTAATAAGTGTCAGGTGTGTACCAAGAGTGTCAGAGTGCCTGGGAGTGTCAGGGAGTGCCTGAGCGTGTCAGAGGTGTGCCTGGGGTGTGGGTGTGCCTGGGAGTGTCTGAGGGTGTGCCCAGAGTGTGAGGGTGTGCCTGGGGAGTGTCAGGGGTGTAGCTGGGTGTCGGAGGTGTAACTGGGAGAGTGAAGTGTGCCTAAGAAGTGTCTGGGGTGTGCCTGGGAGTGTCGGAGGTGTGCATGGGAGTGTCAGAGGTGTACCTGGGAGTGTCAGTGGTGTGCCTGGAGTGTCCAGGGGTGTACCCTGGGAGTGTCAAGGTGTATGGGGTGTCAGGGTGTGCGAGTGTCAGAGGTGTACTTGCAGAGTGTCAGAGGTGTGCAAGTGTCAGAGGTGTGCCTGGGGAGTGTCAGAGAACTACCAGGGAGTGTCAGAAGAAGTACTTGGGAATATCCAGTGGAGTACCTGGGACTGACAGAGGTGTACCTGGGAGTGTCAGATGTGTACCTGGGAGTGTCAGAGGTGTACCTGGTAGTGTCAGAAGAGGTATACATGGGAGTAACAGAGGTGTACCTGTGTGTCAGAGGTGTACCTGGGAGTGTCAGAGTGTACCTGGAAGTGTCAGAGGTGTACATGGCAGTGTCAGAGGTACCTGGGAGTGTCAGAGGTGTGTCTGGGAGTGTCTCTGGTGTGCCTGGGGTGTCAGAGACGTAGCGAGTGTCAGGGTATGCATGGGAGTATCAGAGGTGTGCCTGGGGAGTGTCAGGGTTGTGCCAGGGAGTGTCAGAGGTACCTGGGAGTGTCAGGGTGTACCTGGGAGTGTCCGGAGGTGTGCCTGGGAGTGTCAGGAGGTGTACCTGGGGTGTCAGAGGTGTGCCTGGGGTGCCAGAGGGTGTACCTGGGGTTTCATGGGTGTACCTGGGTGAGTCAGAGGTGTGCCTGTGTCAGGGGTGTGCCTGGGGTGTCTCAGGTGTCCCTGGGGTGTCTCCAGGTGTGCCTGGGGTGTCTACGGTGTGCCTGGGAGTGTCAGAGGGTGCCTGGGAGAGTCATAGGGTGTACCAGGGGTGTCAGTTGAGTACTGGGAGTGTCAGGGTGTGCCTCCAGGTGTCGGAGGTGTGCACCGGAGTGTCAGAGGTGTGCCTGGAGTGTCAGCGGTGTGCCTGGGAGAGTCAGCAGATGTGCCTGGGGTGTCAGGCGCGTACCTGGGAGTGTCAGAGGTGTATCTGGGAGTGTCAGGGGTGTGCCTGGGAGTGTCAGAGGTGTGCCTGGGAGTGTCAGAGGTATGCCTGGGAGAGCAGAGGTGTGCCTTTGCGTATCCGGAGGTGTGCCTGGGAGTGTCAGAGGTGTGCCTGGGAGTGTCAGCGGTGTGCAAGTGTCAGAGATGTGCCTGGGAGTGTCAGGCGTGCCTGGGAGTGTCCAGAGGTGTGTCTGGGGTGTCAGGGGTGTACCTGGGGAGTGTCAGAGGTGTGCCTGGGGTGTCAGGTGTGCCTGCGAGTGTCAGGGTTGTACCTGGGAGTGTCTCAGGTGTGCCTCAGTGTCTCCAGGTGTCTGGGCGTGTCTAAGGTGTGCCTGGGAGTGTCAGAGTGTGCCTGGAGTGTCAGAGGTGTGCCAGGCAGTGTCCAGAGAGTACTTGGGAGTGTCAGGTTGTATCTGGGAGTGTCTGGGGTGCACCGGGGTGTCAGAGGTGTGCCTGGTGGTGTCAGGGTATACATGGGGAGTAACAGAGGTGTGCCTGGGAGTGTCAGAGGTGTGCCTGGGGTGTCAGATGACCTGGGGAGTGTCAGAGGTGTGCCTGGAGTGTTCAAGAGTGTCCTGAGACTGTCAGAGGTGTACCAGGGGTGCAGAGTTGTAGGTGTCAGTGGTGTGCCTCAGGTGTCAGGTGTGTGCCAGGGAGTGTCAGAGGTGCGTGGGGTGTCATGGGAGTGCCTGGGCGTGTCAGAGGTGTGCCTGGGAGTGTCAGAGAGGTTGTGCCTGGGGTGTCTGAGGTGACCTGGAGTGTCAGAGGTGTGCCTGGGGTGTCTGAGGGTATGCATGGGAGAGCCAGAGGTGTGCCTGGGGTGTCAAGGTGTACCTGGGGTTTCAGAGGTGTACCTGGCAGTGTCAGAGGAGTACTGGGAGTGTCAGAGGTGTATCTGGGAGTGTCTGGGGTGTGCCTGGGAGTGTCAGGGTGTGCCTGAGAATGTCAGAGTTATGCATGGGTATCAGAGGTGTGCGAGTGTCAGGGTTGTACCAGGGAGTGTCAGAGGTACCAAGTGTCAGGGGTGTGCTTGGGAGTGTCAGAGGTGTACTGGGAATGTCAAGGTGTGCCTGGGGTTTCCAGAAGTGTGCCTGGCACTGTCAGAGGAGTACCTAGTGTCAGAGGTGTACCTGGGAGTGTCAAGAGGTGAACACCGAGTGTCAGGGGTTATACCAGGGAGTGTCAGAGGAGTGCCTGGGAGTGTCAGGGGTGGCACTGGAGTGTCAGAGGTGTGCCTGGGAGTGTCAGAGGTGTGCCTGGTAGTGTCAGAGGTATACATGGGGTTAGCAGGGTGTGTCCAGGGTGTGTCAGGGTGTGCCTGGGTGTCAGGGGTGTGCTCTGGATGTCAGGTGTGCATAGGTGTCAGGAAATGTGAGGAGGTGTCAGGGGTGTGCTTGGGGTGCCGGGGTGTGCCTGGAGTGTCAGTGGTGTGCCTGGGGTGTGGGGTGTGTGCAGAGGTGTCAGAGGGTACCTGGGGTGTCAGAGGTGCCTGGGGGAGCTGGAGGTGTGCCTGGGGTGTCAGAGGTGTACCTGGGAGTGTCAGGGGTGTGCCTGGGGTGTCAGGGGTTGTACCTGGGGTGTCTAGGGGGTATGCCTGGGGAGAGCCATTGGTGTGCCTGGGGTGTCAAGGTGTACCTGGAGGTTTCAGGGTGTACATGGCGTGTCAGAGGTGCCTGGGGTGTGGGGTGTATCTGGGGAGTGTCTCTGGTGTGCCTGGGGTGTCAGAGGTGTGCCGGGGAGTGTCAGAGGTATGGGAGTATCAGAGGTGTGCCTGGGGGTGTCAGGGGTTGTACCAGGAGTGTCAGAAGGTACCTGGGGTGTCAGGGGTGTGCCTGGGAGTGTCGGAGGTGTGCCTGGGGGTGTCGGAGGTGTGCCTGGGAGTGTCAGAGGTGTGCCTGGGGTGCCAGAGGTGTACCTGGGGTTTCATAGGTGTGCCTGGGAGTCAGAGGTGTGCCTGGGTGTCAGGGGGTGTGCCTGGGGTGTCTCAGGGGTGCACCTGGGAGTGTCTCAGGTGTGCCTGGGGAGTGTCTCAGTGTGCCTGGGGAGTGTCAGGGTGTACCTGGGAGAGTCATGGGGTGTGCCAGGGAGTGTCAGTTGGTACCTGGGGAGTGTCAGGGGTGTGCCTCGGTGTGGGAGGTGTGCCTGGGGTGTCAGGTGTGCCTGGGGTGTCAGAGTGTGACCTGGGGAGTGTCGGAGGCGTGCCTGCAGTGTCAGAGGTGTATCTGGGAGTGTCGGGGTGTGCCTGGGAGTGTCAGAGGTGTGCCTGGGGAGTGTCAGGGGTATGCCTGGGAGGAGCCAGAGGTGTACCTTTGCGTATCAGGAGGTGTGCCTGGGGAGTGTCAGAGGTGTGCCTGGGGTGTCACGGTGTGCCTGGAGTGTCGGAGATGTACCTGGGGTGTCGAGGCGTGCCTGGGGTGTCAGGGAGTGTCTGGGGTGTCTGGGGTGTGCAGGGGTGTCAGGGTGTGCCTGGGGTGTCAGGTGTGCCTGCAGTGTCAGGGTTGTGCCTGGGGTGTCTCAGGTGTGCCTCAGTGTCTCAGGTGTGCAGGCCGTGTCTAAGGTGTGCCTGGGGAGTGTCAGAGGTGTGCCTGGGTGTCCAAGAGGTGTGCCGGGCAGTGTCAGAGGTACTTGGGGTGTCAGGGTGTGTCTGGGGTGTCTGGAGTTGCACCTGGAGTGTCAGGTGTGCCTGGTGGTGTCAGGTATACATGGGAGTGTGAGGTGTACCTGGGGTGTCAGAGGTGTGCCTGGGAGTGTCAGAGGTGTGCCTGAGGAGTGTCAGAGGTGTGCCTGGGGTGTTGGAAGTGTCCTGAGAGTGTCAGAGGTGTACCAGAGTGCCAGGTTGTACTGGGGTGTCAGTGGTGTGCCTGGGGTGTCAGGTGTGTGCAGGAGTGTCAGAGGTACGTGGGGTGTCATGGGGGTACCACAGAGCGTGTCAGATGTGTGCCTGGGGTGTCAGAGGTGTGCCTGGGGTGTCTGGGGTGTGCCTGGGGTGTCAGGGTGTGCCTGGGGGTGTCTGGGGGTATGCCTGGGAGCCAGAGGTGTGCCTGGGGTGTCAAGGTGTGCCTGGGAGTTTCAGAGTGTGCCTGGCAGTGTCAGAGGTGCCTGGGAAGTGTCAGAGGGTGTATCTGGGAGTGTCTGGGGTGTGCCTGGGAGTGTCAGAGGTGTGCCTGAGAATGTCAGAGGTATGCATGGGATTATCAGAGGTGTACCTGGGAGTGTCAGGGGTTGTACCAGGGAGTGTCAGAGGGTACCTGGGAGTGTCAGGGGTGTGCCAGTGTCAGAGGTGTGCCTGGGAGTGTCAAGGTGTGCCTGGGGAGTTTCAGAAGTGTGCCTGGCACTGTCAGGGAGTACCTGGGAGTGTCAGAGGTGTGCCTGGGGTGTCAGAGGTGAACCTGGGAGTGTCAGGAGGTTATACCAGGGGGTGTCAGGAGGTGCCTGGGAGTGTCAGGGGTGTGCCTGGGAGTGTCAGAGGTGTGCCTGGGAGTGTCAGAGTGCAGGGAGTGTCAGAGGGAGTGCAGAATATCAGTGGGTACCTGGGAGTGACAGAGGTGTGCCTGGGAGTGTCAGGGGTGTACAGGGAGTGTCTGAGGTACCTGGGAGTGTCAGGGGTGTACCTGGGGTGTCAGAGGTGTGCCTGGGATCAGAGGTGTGCCTGGGAGTGTCAGAGGTGTGCCTGGGAGTGTCAGAGATGTACATGTGGGTGTCTGGGGTATGCCTGGGAGAGCCAGGCGTGTGCCTGGGGTGTCAGGGGTGTGCCTGGAAGTGTCAGAGGTGTGCCTGGCAGTGTCAGAGGTGTGCCTGGGGGTGTCAAGGTGTGTGTATCCTGAGAGTGTCTGGGGTGTGCCTGAGAGTGTCAGAGGTGTACATGGGGAGTAACAGAGTGTGCCTGGGGTGTCAGATGTGTGTACAGAGGTGTCAGGGGTGTGCCGGGCAGTGTCAGAGGTGCTTGGGGAGTGTCAGGGAGGTGTATCTGGGGTGTCTGGGGTGCACCCTTAGGTGTCAGGGTGTGCCTGGGGTGTCAGAGGTGTGCCTGGGGTCAGAGGTGTACCGGGCAGTGTCAGGAGTGCTTGGGAGTGTCAGAGGTGTATCTGGGAGTGTCTGGGGTGGCCTGGGAGTGTCAGGGATGTGCCTGGTAGTGTCAGAGGTATACATGGGGAGTACAGAGGTGTGCCTGGGGAGTGTCGGAGGTGTGCCTGGGAGTGTCGGAGGTGTGCCTGGGGTGTCAGAGTGTGCCTGGGAGGTCAGAGGTGTGCCTGGGGTGTGAGGGGTGTGCACCAGGGTGTGAGGGGTGTGACTGGGGTGTCGGAGGTGTGGCTGGGAGTGAGAGTGTGCCTGGGCGTGTCTGAGGTGTGCCTGGGGTGTCGGGCTGAACCTGGGGTGTCAGGATGTGCCTGTGGGTGTCTGGGGTATGCCTGGGGTGCCAGAGGTGTGCCTGGGGAGTGTCAGAGGTGTGCCTGGGGTGTCAGTGGTGTGCCTGGAGTGTCAGCCGGTGTGGCTGGGAGTGTCTCAGGTGTGCCTGGGAGTGTCAGAAAAGAAGTGGCAGGGGGTGTCAAAGCAGTACCTGGGAGTGTCAGAGAATGCCTGGGAGTGTCAGGGGTGAACCTGGGAGTGTCAGGGTTGTACCAGGGAGTGTCAGAGGTGTCCAGAATGTCAGAGGGTGCAGAATATCAGTGGAGTACCTGGGGTGACAGAGGTGTGCCTGGGTTTCAGGGGTGTAACAGGGTGTCTGAGGTGCCTTGGGTGTGGGTGTGCGAGTGTCAGAGGTGTGCCTGGGTGTCAGGTGTGCCTGGGAGTGTCAGAGGTGCCTGGGGTGTTGGAGATGTGCCTGTGGGTGTCTGGGGTGTGCCTCGGGTGCCAGAGTTGTGCCTGGGGTGTCAGAGGTGTGCCTGGGAGTGTCAGGAGTGTCCGGGCAGTGTCAGAGGAGTGCACCAGGTGTCAGAGGTGTATCTGGGAGTGTCTGGGGTGCACCTGGGGAGTGTCAGAGGTGCTACCTGGTAGTGTCAGGGGTGTTCCTGGTAGTGTCAGAGGTATACATGGGGAGTAACAGAGGTGTGCCTGGGGTGTCAGAAGTGTGCCTGGGGTGTCAGAGGTGTGCCTGGGGTGTCAGAGGTGTACCTGGGGTGTCAGAGGGTGTCCCTGGAGTGTCAGAGGTGTACCTGGGAGTGCCAGGGTGTACCTGGGAGTGTGTCAGTGGTGTGCCTGGGAGTGTCAGGTGTGTACCAGGGGTGTCAGAGGAGTGACCTGGGAGTGTCAGAGGAGTACCTGGAGCTCAGAGGGTGTACATGGGGAGTGTCAGAGGTGTGCCTGGGGTGTCTGGGGGGTACCTGGGGTGTCAGAGGTGTGCCTGGGGGTGTCTGAGGTATGCCTGGGAGAGCCAAGGTGGCCAGGAGTGTCCAGAGGTGTGCCTGGGTGTTCAGAGGTGTACCTGGCAGTGTCAGGGTGTGCCTGGGGTTTCATAGGTGTACCTGGGAGAGTCAAGGTGTACCTGGGAGTGTCAGGGGTGTACCTGGGAGTGTCTCAGGTGTGCCTGAGGTGTCTCAAGTGTGCCTGGGGTGTCTGGTGTGCCTGGGGAGTGTCAGGGGTGTGCCTGGGGAATGTCATAGGGTGTGCCAGGAGTGTCAGTTGAGTGCCTGGGAGTGTCAGGGGTGTGCCTCGGGTGTCGGGTGTACCTGGGGTGTCAGAGGTGTACCTTGGAGTGTCTGAGGTATACCTGGGACCAGAGATGTGCCTGGGCGTATCGGGTTGTACCTGGGGAGTGTCAGAGGTTTACCTGGGAGTGTCAGCGGTGTGCCTGGGAGTGTCGGAGATGTACCTGGGAGTGTCAGGCGTGCCTGGGAGTGTCAGAGGTGTATCTGGGAGTGTCCAGGGTGTACCTGGGGAGTTAGAGTGTACAAGTGTCTGAGGTGTGCCTGGGAGTGTCAGGGTTGTGCGAGTGTCTCAGGTGTGCCTCAGGTGTCTCAGGTGTGCCAGAGCGTGTCTGAGGTGTACCTGGAGTGTCAGAGTGTACCTGGGGTTTCAGAGGTGTACCTGGCAGTGTCAGAGGTGCCTGGGGAGTGTCCAGAGGTGTATCTGGGGTGTCTGGGGTGCACCTGGGAGTGTCAGAGGTGTGCCTGTGAGGTGTCAGAGGTATACATGGGGATGTGGGCATATCTGGGAGTGTCAGAGGTGTGCCTGGGAGTGTCAGAGGTGTACCTGGGAGTGTCAGGGGTGTACCTGGGGAGTGTTGGAGGTGTCCCTGAGAGTGTCAGAGGTCCCAAGTGCCAGGTTGGGGTGTCGGTGGTGTACCTGGGAGTGTCAGGTGTGTGCCAGGGGTGTCAGAGGTGCGCGGAGTGTCAGGAGTGCCTGAGGCGTGTCAGAGGTGTACCTGGAGTGTCAGGTGTGCCTGGGGTGTCTGAGGTGTGCCTGGGGTGGAGAGGTGTGCCTGGGGTGTCTGGGGGTATGGGAGAGCCAGAGGTGTGCCTAGGGTGTCAAGGTGTGCCTGGTGGTTTCCAGAGGTGTACCTGGCAGTGTGAGGAGTACCTGGGGAGTGTCAGAGGTGTGTCTGGGAGTGTCTGGGGTGTACCTGGGAGTGTCAGGGTGTGCCTGAGGAATGTCAGAGGTATACATGGGGAGTGCCAGAGGTGTACCTGGGAGTGTCAGGGTTGTACCAGTGTCAGAGGTACCGGGTGTTGAGGTGTGCTTGGGAGGTCAGAGGTGTGCCTGGGAGTGTCAAGGTGTGCCTGGGAGTTTCAGAGGTGTACCTGGCAGTGTCAGAGGAGTACCTGGGGTGTTAGGTGTGCCTGGGGAGTGTCAGAGTGAACACCAGGAGTGTGGGGTTATGCAGGGAGTGTCAGGGAGTACCTGGGAGTGTCAGGTGCCTGGGAGTGTCAGAGGTGTGCCTGGGAGTGTCGGAGGTGTACCTGGGAGTGTCAGAGGTGTGCCGAGAGTGTGAGAGGTGTTCTGGGGTGTCAGAGGTGTACCTGGGAGTGTCAGTACCAGGAGTGTCAAGAAGTACCTGGGAATATCAGTGGGTGCAGGTGATGGGGTGACCGGAGTGTCAGGGGTGTGCCAGGGAGTGTCAGGGGTGCCGGGGAGTGTCAGGGGTGTGCCTGGAGTGTCAGGAGGTGTGCCTGGGATGGGAATGTACCTGGAAGGTGTCAGAGGCGTACCTGGGGTGTCAGAGAGTGTACATGTGGGTGTCTGGGGTATACCTGGGGAGGCCAGGCGTGTGCCTGGGAGTGTCAGGTGTGCCTGGTGTCAGGGTGTGCCGGGCGGTGTCAGAGGGTGCCCAGAGTGTCAGGGTGTATCTGGGGTGTCTGGGGTGTACCTGGAGGTGTCAGAGGTGTACCTGGTAGTGTCAGAGGTATACATGGGAGTAACAGAGGTGTACCTGGGGTGTCAGATGTGTGCCTGGGAGTGTCAGGGGTACCTGGGATTGTCTCAGGTGTGCCTCAGATGTCTCAGGTGTACCATGGGTGTCTGAGGTGTACCTGGGGTGTCAGAGGTGTACCTGGGGTGTCAGAGAGTGTGCAGACAGTGTCAGAAGAGTACCTGGGAGTGTCAGGGTACTGGGGTGTCTGGGGTGCACCTGGGAGTGTCAGAGGTGTACCTGGTAGTGTCAGAGGTATGCATGGGAGTAACAGAGGTGTGCCTGGGAGTGTCGGAGGTGTGCCTGGGAGTGTCAGGTGTGCCGGGAGTGTCAGAGGTGTGCCTGGGAGAGTCAGAGGTGTACCTGGGAGTGTGAGGGTGTACAGGAGTGTCAGGGGTGTAACTGGGAGTGTCAGAGGTGCAACTCAGAGGTGAGAGGTGGCGCAGAGGTGTCTGAGAGTGTGCAGAGTGTCGGGCTGGCATAGGATGGGCCTGTGGGTGTCTGAGGTTGCAGAGTGCGGGAGGTGTGCTTGGGTGTCAGAGGTGTGCTGGGTGTCAGTGGGTGTGCTGCATGGGGTGTCAGGCGGTGTGGCTGGGAGTGTCTCAGGTGTGCCTGGAGTGTCAGAAGTACCTGGAGTGTCAGGCAGTACCTGGGAGTGTCAGAGGAATGCCTGAGAGTGTCAGAGAGTTGAACAGTGTCAGGGTTATGCAGGGAGTGTCAGAGGAGTACCTGGGGAGTGTCAGGGTGTACCTGGGGAGTGTCAGGTGTGCCTGGGTGTCAGGGGGTGTGCCTGGGGAGTGTCAGAGGTGTGCTGGGGAGTGTCAAAAGGTGCCTGGGAGTGTCAGAGGTGTGCCTGAGGTGTCAGAAAGTACCAGGGGTGTCAGAGGTGCCTGGGATATCAGTGGAGTACCTGGGGTGACAGAGGTGTACCTGGGGTTTCAGGGTGTAACAGGGAGTGTCTGGGGTACCTGGAGTGTCAGGGTGTCCTGGGTTTGTCAGAGGTGTACCTGGGGTCGGAGGTGTGCCTGGGAGTGTCAGAGGTGCACCTGGGGTGTCAGAGATGTGCCTGTGGGGTGTCTGGGGTACCTGGGAGTGCCAGAGGTGTACCTGGGAGTGTCAGAGGTGTGCCTGGGAGTGTCAGAGGTGTACCGGGCAGTGTCAGAGGGGTACCTGGGAGTGTCAGGGTGTATCTGGGAGTGTCTGGGGTGCCTGGGAGTGTCAGAGGTGTGCCTGGTAGTGTCAGAGGTGTACCTGGTGGTTTCAGAGAGGGGTATACATGGGAGTAACAGAGGTGTACCTGGGAGTGTCAGAGGTGTATCTGGGAGTGTCAGAGGTGTACCTGGGAGTGTCAGAGGTGTACCTGGGAGGTCGGAGGTGTCCTGAGAGTGTCAGAGGTGTGCCTGGGAGTGCCAGAGGTGTACCTGGGAGTGTCAGTGGTGTACCTGGGAGTGTCAGGTGTGACCAGGAGGTCAGAGATCACCCGGGGAGGTCAGAGGTACCTGAGAGCTCAGAGGCACATGGGAGTGTCAGAGGGGTGACCTGGGAGTGTCTGAGGGTACCTAGGAGTGTCAGAGGTGTGCCTGGGGTGTCTGAGGCATACCTGGGAGAGCCAGAGGTGCACCTGGGAGTGTCCAAGTGTACCTGGGTGTTTCAGAGGTGTACCTGGCAGTGTCAGAGGTGTACCTGGGAGTTTCATAGGTGTACCTGGGAGAGTCAAAGGTGTACCCGGGGAGTGTCAGGGGTGTACCTGGGAGTGTCTCAGGTGTACCTAGGAGTGTCTCAAGTGTACCTGGGAGTGTCTAAGGTGTACCTGGGAGTGTCAGAGGTGTACCTGGGAATGTCAGAGTGTACCAGGGAGTGTCAGTTGAGTACCTGGGAGTGTCAGGGTGTAACCGGAGTGTCGGAGGTGTACCTGGGAGGTCAGAGGTGTACCTTGAGTGTCTGAGGTATACCTGGGAGAGCCAGAGATGTACCTGGGCGTATCGGAGGGTACCTGGGAGTGTCAGAGGTTACCTGGGAGTGTCAGCTGTACCTGGGAGTGTCGGAGATGTACCTGGGAGTGTCGGAGGCGTACCTGGGAGTGTCAGAGGTGTATCTGGGAGTGTCTGGGGTGTACCTGGGAGTGTCAGAGGTGTACCTGGGAGTGTCTGAGGTGTACCTGGGAGTGTCAGGGTTGTACCTGGGAGTGTCTCAGGTGTACCTCGGAGTGTCTCAGGTGTACCAGAGCGTGTCTGAGGTGTACCTGGGAGTGTCAGAGGTGTACCTGGGAGTTTCAGAGGTGTGTACCTGGCAGTGTCAGAGGAGTACCTGGGAGTGTCAGAGGTGTATCTGGGAGTGTCTGGGTGCACCTGGGAGGGGCCAGGTGTACCTGTTAGTGTCAGAGGTACATGGGAGTAACAGAGGCGTATCTGGGAGTGTCAGAGGTGTACCTGGGAGGGTCAGAGGTGTACCTGGGAGTGTCAGAGGTGTACCTGGGAGTGTTGGAGGTGTCCTGAGAGTGTCAGAGGTGTACCGGGAGTGCCAGAGTTGTACCTGAGTGTCAGGGTGGTGTGTACCTGGGAGGTCAGGTGTGTACCAGGGAGTGTCAGGAGGAGTCTGGGAGTGTCAGGGGAGTACCTGAGCGTGTCAGAGGTGTACCTGGGAGTCAGGGAGGTGTACCTGGGAGTGTCTGAGGTGGCCTGGGAGTGTGAGAGGTGTACCTGGGGGTGTCTGGAGGTATACCTGGGGAGCCAGAGGTGTCTGGGAGTGTCAAAGGTGTACCTGGTAGTTTCAGAGGTGTACCTGGCAGTGTCAGAGGAGTACCTGGGAGTGCTCAGAGGTGTATCTGGGAGTGTCTGAGGTGTACCTGGGAGTGTCAGTGGTGTACCTGAGAATGTCAGAGGCATACATGGGAGTATCAGAGGTGTACCTGGGAGTGTCAGGGTTGTACCCAGGAGTGCTGTCAGAGGAGTACCTGGGAGTGTCAGGGGTTTACATGGGGGGTGTCGGAGGTGTACCTGGGAGTGTCGGAGGTGTACCTGGGAGTGTCAGAGGTGTACCTGGGAGTGCCAGAGGTGTACCTGGAGTGTCAGTGGTGTACCTGGAGAGTCTCAGGTGTGTACCAGGGAGTTTGAGAGGAGTGCCTGGGAGTGTCAGAGGAGCACCTAGGAGTGCTCAGAGGAGTACCTGGGAGTTTCATACTGTACATGGAAGAGCTGGGAGGTACCTGGGAGTGTCAGGGGGTGTACTCAGTCTCAGGTGTACTAGGAGTGTCTCAGGTGTACCTGGGAGTGTCTGAGGTACCTGGGAGTGTCAGAGGTGCACTGGCAGTGTTACAGAGTACCAGGGAGTGTCAGTGGGTTCTGGAGTGTCAGAGGTGCAGAGTGTCAGAGGTGTACCTGGGTGTGTCAGAGGTGTATCTGGGATTGTCAGAGGTATACCTGGGAGTATCAGAGGTGTACCTGAGAGTGTCAGGAGGTGAACCTGGAGTCAGGGTTATACCTGGGAGTGTCAGAGGTGTACCTGGGAGTGTCAGGGGTGTACCTGGGAGTGTCGGTGTACCTGGGAGTGTCGGAGGTGTACCTGGGAGGTCAGAGGTGTACTTGGGAGTGTCAGAGGTGTACCTGGGAGGTCAGGAGGTGTGCCTGGAGGTGAAGTACCAGGAGTGTCAGGGAGCACCTGGGAATATCAGTGGAGTACTTGGGAGGACAGAGTGTGCCTGGGAGTGTCAGGTGTACCAGGGAGTGTCTGAGGACTACTGGGAGGTCAGGGTGTACCTAGGGAGGCTGAGAGGTGTACCTGGGAGTGTCGGAGGTATACCTGGGAGTTGAGAGGCGTACCGGGAGTGTCAGGAGGCGTACCTGGGAGTGTCAGAGATGTACATGTGGGTGTCTGAGGTATGCCTGGGAGACAGGCGTGTACCGGGAGTAGCAGAGGTGTACCTGGGAGTGTCAGAGGTGTACCTGGGTGTCAGAGGAGTACCTGGGAGTGTCTGCAATGTATCTGGGAGTGTCTGGGGTGTACCTGGGAGTGTCAGAGGTGTACCTGGTAGTGTCAGAGGTATACATGGGAGTAACAGAGGTGTACCTGGGAGCAGCTGTGTGCCTGAGAGCAGGGGTGTACCTGGGATTGTCTCAGGTGTACCAGGAGTGTCTGAGGTGTACCTGGGAGTGTCAGAGGTGTAACTGGGAGTGTCAGGGGAGGTACCGGGCAGTGTCAGAGGAGCCTTGGGAGTGTTCGGAGGTGTATCTGGGAGTGTGTGGGGTGCACTGCAGAGGTACCTGTAGTGTCAGAGGTATACATGGGACAAGGTGTACCTGGGTGTGTCAGAGGTGCCTGGGGTGTCAGAGGTGTGCCTGGAAGTGTCAGAGGTGTACCTGGGGTGTCGGGAATGTCCCTGAGGTGTCAGAGGGTATGCTTGGGGTGCCAGGGGTGTACCTGGGAGTGTCAGTGGTGTACCTGGGGTGTGAGGTGTGTGCAGTGTCAGAGGTACCTGGGGTGTCAGAGGAGTGCCTGAGAGCTTCAGAGGTGTGCAGTGTCAGAGGGTGCCTGGGTGTCTGGTGTGCCTGGGAGTGTCAGAGTTGGTACAGGTGTGGGTGCCTGGGAGAGCCATTGGGTGTGACCTGGGAGTGTCAAAGGTGTACCTGGGAGTTTCAGAGGTGTACATGGCAGTGTCAGAGGAGTACCTGGGGGTGTCAGAGGAGGTGTATCTGGGAGTGTCTCTGGTGTGCCTGGGAGTGTCAGGGTGTGCCTGGGAGTGTCAGAGGTATGACATGGGAGTATCAGGGTGTGCCTGGGAGTGTCAGGGTTGTACCAGGAGTGTCAGAGGAGTACCTGGAGTGTCAGGGGTGGCCTGGGAGTGTCGGAGGTGTACCTGGGAGTGTCGGAGGTGTACCTGGGGTGTCAGAGGTGTACCTGGGTGCCAGAGGTGTGCCTGGGAGTTTCATGGGTGTGCCTGGGAGAGTCAGAGGTGTGCCTGGGGTGTCAGGGGTGTGCCTGGGAGTGTCATGGGGTGTACCAGGGAGTGTCAGTTGAGTACCTGGGAGTGTCAGGGGTGTGCCTCAGGGAGTGTCGGAGGTGTGCCTGGGGTGTCAGAGGTGTGCCTGGGTGTCTAGGTGTACCTGGGAGTGTCAGAGGTGTTCTGGGAATGTCATAGGGTGTACCAGGGAGTGTAGTTGGTACCTGGGAGTGTCAGGGTGTACCTCGGGTGTCGGAGGTGTACCTGGGAGTGTCAGAGGTGTGCCTGGGGTGTCAGCGGGTGTACCTGGGAGTGTCGCAGTGTACCTGGGAGTGTCGGAGGCGTACCTGGAGTGTCAGAGGTGTATCTGGGGTGTCGGGGTGTACCTGGGAGTGTCAGAGTGTACCTGGGAGTGTCAGAGGTATACCTGGGAGAGCCAGAGGTGTAGCTTGCGTATCGGAGGTGTACCTGGGAGTGTCAGAGGTGTACCTGGGAGTGTCAGCGGTGTACCTGGGAGTGTCGGAGATGTACCTGGGAGTGTCGGAGGCGTGCCTGGGAGTGTCAGGGTGTATCTGGGAGTGTCTGGGGTGTGCCTGGGAGTGTCAGAGGTGTACCTGGGGAGTGTCAGAGGTGTGCCTGGGAGGTGTCAGGGTTGTACCTGGGAGTGTCTCAGGTGTGCCTCCAGGTGTCTCAGGTGTCACAGGCCGTGTCTAAGGTGTGCCTGGGAATGTCAGAGGTGTACCTGGGGTGTCCAGAGGTGTACCGGGCAGTGTCAGGAGTGGGAGTGTCAGGGGTGTCTGGGAGTGTCTGGGGTGCACCTGGGGGTTGTCAGTGTGCCTGGTGTCAGAGGTATACATGGGAGTAACAGAGGTGTGCCTGGGGTGTCAGGGGCGCAGGGTGTGGGGTGTGGGGTGTCAGGTGTGCCTGGGAGTGTTGGAGTGTCCCTGGGAGTGTCAGAGGTGTACCAGGGGGTGGGGATTGTGCCTGGGAGTGTCAGTGGTGTACCTGGGAGTGTCAAGTGTGGTACCAGGGGAGTGTCAGAGAAGTGCGTGGGAGTGTCATGGGAGTACCTGAGCGTGTCAGAGGTGTACCTGGGGTGTCAGAGGTGTACCTGGGAGTGTCTGAGGTGTGCCTGGGGTGTCAGAGGTGTGCCTGGGTGTCTGGGGTATGCCTGGGGAGCAGAGGTGTATCTGGGAGTGTCTGGGGTGTGCCTGGGAGTGTCAGAGGTGTGCCTGAGTGTCAGGGAACATGCATGGGGTATCAGAGGTGTACCTGGGGAGTGTCAGGGGTTGCCAGGGAGTGTCAGAGGTGCCTGGGGTGTCAGGGGTGTGCTTGGGAGTGTCAGAGGTGTACCTGGGAGTGTCAAGGTGTGCCTGGGAGTTTCAGAAGTGTACCTGGCACTGTCAGAGGAGTACCTGGGAGTGTCAGAGGGTGTACCTGGGGAGTGTCAGAGGTGAACCTGGGGTGTCAGGGTTATACCAGGGAGTGTCAGAGAGTACCTGGGAGTGTCAGGGGTGTGCCTGGGAGTGTCGGAGGTGTACCTGGGAGTGTCGGAGGTGTGCCTGGGAGTGTCAGAGGTGTGCAGGAGTGTCAGGAGGGGTGTACCTGGGGTGTCAGAGGTGTGCCTGGGGTGTCAGGAAGTACCAGGGAGTGTCAGAGGTACCTGGGAATATCAGTGGAGTACCTGGGGTGACAGAGGTGTACCTGGGGTGTCAGGGGTGTACCAGGGAGTGTCTGTACCTGGAATGTGGTGGAGGGACAGATGACAGGTGTACCTGGGAGTGTGAGGGGTGCAGGGGCGTCTGAGGAGTACCTGGGGTGTCAGGTGTACCTGGGAGTGTCAGAGGTGTACCTGGGATCGGAGGTATACCTGGGGAGTGTCAGGGCACTGGAGTGTCACAGGGTGCTCAGCGGTACCTGGGGTGTCAAAGGTGTATCTGGGGTGTCTGGGGTGTGCCTGGGTGTCAGAGGTGTGCCTGGTAGTGTCAGAGGTATGCATATGGGAGTAACAGAGGTGTGGGGTGTCAGATGTGTGCCTGGAGAGTGTCAGGGGTGTACCTGGGATTGTCTCAGGTGTGCCTCAGAGTGTCTCACGTGTGCCATGGAGTGTCTGAGGTGTGCCTGGGGTGTCAGAGGTGTACCTGGGGAGTGTCAGAGGTGTACCGGGCAGTGTCAGAGGAGTTCTTGGGAGTGTCAGAGGTGATCTGGGAGTGTCTGGGGTGCACCTGGGGTGTCAGAGGTGTACCTGGTAGTGTCAGAGGTATACATGGGGTATAAGAGGTGTGCCTGGGGAGTGTCGGAGGTGTGCCTGGGGTGTCGGAGGTGTGCCTGGGGTGTGGAGGTGTGCCTGGGAGGTCAGAGGTGTGCCTGGGGTGTGAGGGGTGTGCCTGGGTGTCAGGGGTGTAACTGGGGTGTGGAGGTGTAGCTCGGAGGTGAGGTGTGCCTGGGCGTGTCTGGGGTGTGCCTGGGGTGTCAGAGATGTACCTGTGGGTGTCTGGGGGTATGCCTGGGGTGCCAGGAGGTGTGCCTGGAGTGTGAGAGGTGTGCCTGGGGTGTCGTGGTGTGCCTGGGTGTCAGCGGTGTGGCTGGTAGTGTCTCAGGTGTGCCTGGGAGTGTCAGAAGTACCAGGGAGTGTCAGAGCAGTACCTGGGAGTGTCAGAGAATACCTGGGAGTGTCAGAGGTGAACCTGGGTGTCAGGGTTATACAGAGTGTCAAGAGTGTACCAGGGATGTCAGAGGAGGTACCTGGGAATATCAGTTGGAGTACCTGGGGTGACAGAGGTGTACCTGGGAGTTTCAGGGTGTAACAGGGAGTGTCTGAGGTGCCTGGGGTGTCAGGTGTGCCTGGGGGTGTCAGAGTGTGCCTGGGGTGTCGGAGGTGTACCTGGGGTGTCAGAGGTGCTCCTGGGGTGTTAGAGAATGTACCTGTGGGTGTCCAGGGTATGCCTGGGGTGCCAGAGTTGTACCTGGGAGTGTCAGAGGTGTGCCTGGGAGTGTCAGAGGTGTACCGGGCAGTGTCAGAGGAGTACCTGGAGTGTGAGGTGTGTCTGGGGAGTGTCTGGGGTGCACCTGGGGTGTCAGAGGTGTGCCTGGTAGTGTCAGAGGTGTACCTGGTAGTGTCAGAGGTATGCATGGGGAGTAACAGAGGTGTTCTGGAGTGTCAGAGATGTGCCTGGGAGTGTCAGAGGTGTGCTGGGGTGTCAGAGGTGTACAGGTGCCAGAGGTGTACCTGGGGTGTCAGTCGTGTGCCTGGGAGTGTCAGGTGTGTACCAGGGAGTGTCAGAGGAGTACCTGGGGTGTCAGAGGAGTACCTGAGAGCTCAGAGGTGTACATGGGAGTGTCAGGGTGTATCTGGGAGTGTCTGAGGGGTGCGGGAGTGTCAGAGGTGTGCCTGGGGGTGTCAGGTATGGGGAGGCAAGGTGTGCCTGGGAGTGTCAAAGGTGTACCTGGGTGTTTCGAAGTGTACCCAGTGTCAGAGGTGTACCTGGGAGTTTCATGGGTGTACCTGGGAGTTTCATAGGTGTGCCTGGGGAGGTCAAGGTGTGCCCCGGAGTGTCAGGGGTGTACCTGGGTGTCTCAGGTGTGCCTGGAGTGTCTCAAGTGTGCCTGGGGTGTCTAAGGTGTGCCTGGGGTGTCAGGGGTGTGCCTGGGAATGTCATAGGGTGTGCCAGGGAGTGTCAGTCAGGTGCAGAGTGTCAGGGGTGTGCCTCAGGTGTCGGAGGTGTGCCTGGGAGTGTCAGAGGTGTACCTTGGTGTCTGAGGTATACCTGGAGAGCCAGAGATGTGCCTGGGCGTATCGGAGGTGTACCTGGGGTGTCAGAGGGTTTACCTGGGAGTGTCAGCGGTGTACCTGGGAGTGTCGGAGATGTACCTGGGAGTGTCGGAGGCGTACCTGAGTGTCAGAGGTGTATCTGGGAGTGTCTGGGGTGTACCTGGAGTGCAGAGGTGTACCTGGGAGTGTCTGAGGTGTACCTGGGAGGTCAGGGTTGTACCTGGGAGTGTCTCCAGGTGTACCTCGGCGTGTCTCAGGTGTACCAGGGCGTGTCTGAGGTGTACCTGGGAGGTCAGAGGTGTACCTGGTAGTTTCAGAGGTGTACCTGGCAGTGTCAGAGGAGTACCTGGAGTGTCAGAGGTGTATCTGGGAGTGTCTGGGGTGCACCTGGGAGGTCAGAGGTGCCTGTTAGTGTCAGAGGTATACATGGGAGTAACAGAGGCGATCTGGGAGGGTCAGAGGTGTACCTGGGAGGTCAGAGGGCCTGGGAGGTCAGAGGTGTACCTGGGAGTGGGAGGTGTCCCTGAGAGTGTCAGAGGTGTACCGGGAGGCCAGAGTTGTACCTGGGAGGTCAGTGGTGTACCTGGGAGTCAGGTGTGTACCAGGGAGGTCAGAGGAGGTACCTGGGAGGTCAGGGGAGTACCTGAGCGTGTCAGAGGTGTACCTGGGAGGCCAGGAGGTGTACCTGGGAGTGTCTGAGGTGTACTTGGGAGGTGGAGAGGTGTACCTGGGGTGTCTGAGGTATACCTGGAGAGCCAGAGGTGTACCCAGGAGTGTCAGGTGTACCCTGGAGTTCAGAGGTGTACCTGGCAGGCAGAGGAGACCTGGGAGTGTCAGAGGTGGTCTAGGAGTGTCTGAGGTGTACCTGGGAGTGTCAGAGGTACTGAGAATGTCAGAGGTATACATGGGAGTACCAGAGGTGTACCTGGGAGTGTCAGGGTTGTACCAGGAGTGTCAGAGGAGTACCTGGGAGTGTTAGGGGTGTACTTGGGAGGTCAGAGGTGTACCTGAGGTCAAGGTGTACCTGGGAGTTTCAGAGGTGTACCTGGCAGTGCCAGAGGAGTACCTGGGAGTGTTAGAGGTGTACCTGAGTGTCAGAAGTGAACCTGGGAGGTCAGGGTTATACCAGGAGTGTCAGAGGAGGACCTGGGAGGTCAGGGGTGTACCTGGGAGTGTCGGAGGTGTACCTGGAGTGTCGGAGGTGTACTGGGAGGCAGAGGTGTACTTGGCGTGTCAGAGGTGTTCCTGGGAGTGTCAGAGGAGTACCTGGGAGGTCAGAGGAAGTACCAGGAGTGTGAGGAGTACCTGGGAATATCAGTGAGTACCTGGGAGTGATAGAGGTACCTGGTAGTGTCAGGGGTACCAGGGAGTGTCTGAGGAGTACCTGGGAGTGTCAGGGTGTACCTGGGAGTGTCAGAGGTGTACCTGGGATCGGAGGTCATACCTGGGAGGTCAGAGGCGTACCTGGGAGGCCAGAGATGTACATGTGGGTGTCTGAGGTATACCTGGGAGAGCCAGGCGTGTACCTGGGAGTGTCAGAGGTGTACCTGGAAGTGTCAGAGGTGTACGGGCAGGTCAGAGGAGTACCTGGGAGTGTCAAAGGTGTATCTGGGCGTGTCTGTGTACCTGGGGAGGTCAGAGGTGTACCTGGTAGTGTCAGAGGTATACATGGAGCAACAGAGGTGTACCTGGGAGTGTCAGATGTACCTGAGAGTGTCAGGGGTACCTGGATTGTCTCAGGTACTCGAGTGTCTCAGGTGTACCATGGAGTGTCTGAGGTACCTGGGAGTGTCAGAGGTGTACCTGGGAGTGTCAGGAGGTACCGGGCAGTGTCAGAGGAGTACTTGGGAGTGTCAGTGGTATCTGGGAGTGTTGGGAGCACCTGGAGTGTCAAGAGGTGTACCTGGTAGTGTCAGAGGTATACATGGGAGTAACAGAGGTGTACCTGGGAGGTTCGGAGGTGTACCTGGGAGGTCGGAGGTGCACCCGGGAGTGTCAGAGGTGTACCTGGTAGAGTCAGAGGTGTACCTGGGAGTGTGAGGGTACCTGGGAGTGTCAGGTGTAACTGAGTGTCGAGGTGTAACTCAGAGAGTGAGAAGTGTACCTGGGAGTGTCTGAGGTACCTGGGAGATGTGCCTGTGGGTGTCGAGGCATACCTGGGAGCCAGAGTGTCTCAAGGTACCTGGGAGGTTCTAAGGTACCAGAGGCTAGGGGTACTGGGAATGCCGTAGGTGTACCAGGGAGTGTCTGAGTACCTGGGAGTGTCAGGGTGTACCTGGAGTGTCAGAGTACCTGGGAGTGCAGAGGCATCTTGGAGGTCTGAGGTATACCGGAGAGCCAGAGATGTACTCATGCATCGGAGGTGTACCTGGGAGGTCAGAGGTTTACCTGGGAGTGTCAGCGGTGTACCTGGGAGTGTCGGAGATGTACCTGGGAGTGTCGGAGGCACCTGGGAGGTCAGAGGTGTATCTGGGAGTGTCTGGGGTGTACCGTGAGGTCAGAGGTGTACCTGGGAGTGTCTGAGGTGTACCTGGGAGTGTCAGGGTTGTACCTGGGAGTGTCTCAGGTGTACCTCGGAGGTCTCAGGTGTACAGGGCGTGTCTGAGGTACCTGGGAGTGTCAGAGGTGTACCTGGTAGTTTCAGGAGGTGTACCTGGCAGTGTCAGAGGAGTACCTGGGAGTGTCAGAGGTGTATCTGGGAGTGTCTGGGGTGCACCTGGGAGCTGGAAGTGTACCTGTTAGTGTCAGAGGGGTATAGCTATGGAGTAACAGAGGCGTATCTGGGAGTGTCAGAGGTGTACCTGGGAGTGTCAGAGGTGTACCTGGGAGTGTCAGAGGTGTACCTGGGAGAAGTTGGAGGTGTCCCTGAGAGTGTCAGAGGTACAATGGGAGTGCCAGAGTTGTACCTGGGAGTGTCAGTGGTACCTGGGAGTGTCAGGTGTGCACCAGGGAGGTCAGAGGAGTACCTGGGAGGTTCAGGAGTACCGAGCGTCAGAGGTGTACCTGGGAGTGTCAGGAGGTGTACCTGGGAGTGTCTGGTGTACTGGGAGTGTGAGAGGTGTACCTGAGAATGTCCAGAGGTACATGGGAGTGCCAGAGGTGTACCTGGGAGTGTCAGGGTTGTACCAGGAGTGTCAGAGGAGTACCTGGGAGTGCCAGGGGTGTACATGGAGTGTCGGAGGTGTACCTGGAGTGTCGGAGGTACCTGGGAGTGTCAGAGGTGTACCTGAGTTTCAGAGGTGTACCTGGCAGTGTCAGAGGAGTACCTGGGAGTGTTAGAGGTGTACCTGGAGTGTAGGAGGTGAACCTGGGAGTGTCAGTTATACCAGGGGAGGTCAGAGGAGCACCTGGGAGTGTCAGGGGTGTGCCCCGGAGTGTCGGAGGTGTACCTGGGAGTGTCGGAGGTGTACCTGGGAGTGTCAGAGTTGTACTTGGGCGTGTCAGAGGTGTTCTGGGAGTGCTCAGGAGGTACCTGGGAGGTCAGAGGCACCAGGAGGTCAGAGGACCTGGGAACATCAGTGGAGTACCGGGGAGTGATAGAGGTGTACCTGGGAGGTCAGAGGTGTACCAGGGAGTGTCTGAGGAGTACTGGGAGTGTCAGGGTGTACCTGGGAGAGTCAGAGGTGTACCTGGGATCGGAGGTATACCTGGGAGTGTCAGAGGCGTACCTGGGAGTGTCAGAGGATGTACATGTGGGTGGTCTGAGGTATACCTGGGAGAGCCAGGCGTGTACCTGGGAGTGTCAGAGGTGTACCTGAAGTGTCAGAGGTGTACGGCAGTGTCAGAGGAGTACCTGGGAGGTCAAAGGTGTATCTGGAAGTCTGGGTGTGTACCTGGGAGGTCAGAGGTGTACCTGGTAGTGTCAGAGGTATACACTGTTATGGTACAA
>NW_024724139.1:0-14147 GCF_018991925.1 Homarus americanus | reverse complement strand
TGACAACACACTAACAACACTGACAACACACTAACAACACTGACAACACACTAACAACACACTAACAACACACTAACAACACTGACAACACACTAACAACACTGACAACACACTAACAACACTGACAACACACTAACAACACTGACAACACACTAACAACACACTAACAACACACTAACAACACTGACAACACACTAACAACACTGACAACACACTAACAACACTGACAACACACTAACAACACTGACAACACACTAACAACACACTAACAACACACTAACAACACTGACAACACACTAACAACACTGACAACACACTAACAACACTGACAACACACTAACAACACTGACAACACACTAACTAACACACTAACAACACACTAACAACACTGACAACACACTAACAACACTGACAACACACTAACAACACTGACAACACTAACAACACACTAACAACACTAACAACACACTAACAACACTGACAACACACTAACAACACTGACAACACACTAACAACACTGACAACACACTAACAACACTGACAACACACTAACAACACTGACAACACACTAACAACACACGACTCCAATGTAATAAAACAAACACCAAAAAGACCTATTAAAATCCCAAACAGAGAATCTAATTTAGCTTTTGTCAATATCCAACTGTAGTGAACATCCAACAGAGCATCGTGTGACTATCGGCCGGTCGAGCGAACATGGTAGGTGTATGAGGAGGCCTGGTGGTGTGTGTGCGTGGTAGATGTTCCTCAATTTCATATGGTCAGTCACCCGTTAGGTCATTTACAAAGCCAATGTCATCAAGGAAATATCTCAACTGCACCAGAAAATATATTAATATAGATTCTTTAATTAGTCCGTTGGGTATTGTCAATGGGAACTGTACAATTGTGTTTTTTATCTGAGCTATAATGCACTTAAAACGTGGCACCGTCTTTGTTTGAGTACATCAGAAATCGTCTTACACTGCCAACTTGTTGCAACTCTTCAACTAACGCAGAGAAACACTCACAGAGGCGTGTAGATCCGAAAGTCAACAAGACACGAAAGGTTATATCACTTGTTTTTTGATACACAATCACCGAATTACATCAGAACTGTTAATTTTTTTTTCTTCTTGAAGGTATCTTTGGCTGACAAATCATTAATTAGTTCCAAGGATTCTAGCTGTACCTCCTTGAAATTCGGGATCATCACAAGATTCCCGTGTTCCACTGCTATTTCTGAAGAGTTATAGTTTGGCAAGGAAAGCTAAGATAATAATTCGTATGAGTAATCATGCTTGAATCTTTCCCTTGTATCATGTGGAGCTCACAGAACACCTGAAGAAGGTCCACAATATACGACAGTCGTACTTCAGTATTAAATGTAGCCAGCAAATCCATTTTCTCTTGTATTTCGAGGAAATTCTTCACTTGGTTGAGAATGGTGAGAAACTTTCCACCAAACAGCCACTTTACTTCTGTGTGGGCAAGAACAGTGTTTTATGCATGAAGACCATGTCGGCACACAGTTGACAAGTTTGACAATATGGTTTAACAAATATTTCAACTCGACGATGAATGAAACAGTGAACACCGGTGGCGTTTGGTGCTTTTTCTTTGACACGAGTTTGTAAACCAGATTTTGAACCAAGCCAGGCTGGAGGTGCATCGGTTGTGACGCTAACAAGATTACTCAAACTACACTCTTAATATATGGAGACATAATATCCATCACATCGGCCGAGGTTTTAAAATTCTGATACAGACGAATTTCTCTTTTATGCTGCCAATCAAAATATATCAACATCAAGACAACAACTGGGTATGAGATGTTTCATCAAGTTGTATCGTAAGAAGAAGAAGAAAATAGCTCCTTTCATCTCTTGTACAAATTGACTCTTCAAATCATGAGAGATATCAACCATTCTAGACTGGACTGTGTTGTTCGAAAAAATACTTCACTCAATTTCGCGTATCATCGTAACAAAGCGCACACTGTTCGGGGTACATAACAGATTCAGCTCCTCAACGATTGTGTGTGGCCTTTCCTTCAAGTTACCAAGTAAGGAACCTTGTATGGAGCTGCTACTAAGTTCTTATTGGGGGAGTAGTCCAGCAGTGTCCGGCAGCTGTACATAAGATACCTACAGTCATTTCCATCTCACCAGTGTTTGTTAAAGGTAATAATGTGTAGTTATTGGTGTCTGGCCATGGACACTTACTCTATTTGATAAAGCTGCAGCAGACAGTTTTAACCAGACACTTGATAGTCTCATTATCCTTTGTCAGATACTCCACCTAGGACATCTGACAGGCTACCAGACTCCCGATCCCCTCCTATACCTTTTGACTGACTATCACATCTACTTGTTTATCAACTACTAATTAACCTATTATAAGTAACATGAAGAAGTAAAATACACCTGCAGCTACCGGTAACGTGCGCCCCTGAGGTATTGTATTGTGAAAAAAAAAATCATTGTCTGCTTGATTGAATTTTTCCTGAAATCTGAGGCCCTTTGATTATCCCACCACTTTGAGAGCCGCTGTGGTTGAGGAAATAATGTGAGGAGGAGTTACATGAGTGCTTCACCCCCCCTCCCCTCTCCTCCCCCTTCACCAGTTCACTACAACATGACAGGTGACAGTAATGAGAAAGGTGACAGGTCTCTCCCCTCCCCTTAACACCCATTGTTGACGGAAATTGTCCCTCTCAACCTGTCATCTCCTGCTGTCTAACACGGCTCTCCACTCTGGCCTCCTCCATCTCACTTCATCTATGTCGTGACTAGTGATTGTGTGTCCCAACCCTACCTAACCTTACCTCTCTCCACCCTCCAATTCACTCATATTTTATCGATTTAAATTATATAGAAACGAATCGAGGTCAATGACACTAAATGGAAAAAAAATACCCTGCTGTTCACTGTTGACCCCTCGGCCAGGTATACACTAATAACTCTGACCGTTGACCCACTGAGACTAAAGTTAAAATGAAATTCGTCTTCTCTTGGGACGTGATACCAACACCAAGGTCACTGGTTCTTGAAAATACTTAAAGAGTACGTGCTTAAAGACCTGAGTTAATGCATGGACTGGGTTGGACTCAAGAGTACATGCTTAAAACACTTCATTTGTTTTAATTACAGGAGTACTTATAAGCCACATTATAGTAAGGTACACGGGCCTACTGCAGTCACCTGTAATAATGAAGACAAATCACAGGTATACCACGACTAAATTACATGGTACAGTAACTTCTCACTGTAATATTCCGAGGTTACAGTTTTCTTAAAGATGAATTTACTTGTGAATAAAAAGTAAAAATAGTTAAAAAAAAAAAGGGGGGGGGATTTTTTCTGCATGTTGACTAAAGTTTGTGTCAGTTACTTTGAAGAATTTTAAATTACTCCTCAAAGGAACACGAGAGCACTTCATATCTTGAGGGTTTTTTCCGCCTTTGATACTCACATACGAGCATAGAGCCATCACATTATAAAGATCTACGCCCCCAAAAATTCTTGAAAAATACTCCGAAACCTTATTTTTATTATTATTATTATTATTATTATTATTTAGAGTGATTACTTTCCATTATCATGACACTCATACTCAATCACTCAATCGCACTCACTCACTCACTCACCCGGAACGTCAGATCTGTAGACACCCTTACCAGACCTGAATGCCTCTACCTTCAAGTTGTCTCATAGGGCCTGTACTTCCATTACCTCCCACTGGCCTCCTTCAGCCACCTCTCACCGGGCCAATTTCAGCCACCTCCCTCAAGCCACTTCCTACCACCACCACCACCCCTTGGCCACCTCCTACCACCACCCTTTGGCCACCTCTCACCACCTCCCTCGGGCCACCTCCTACCACCACCCCTTGGCCACCTCTCACCACCTCCCTCGGGCCACCTCTCACCACCTTGCCTGGACCACCTCCCATCACCTCAAGTCGTTCCATCTCGTCTGTGGTCATCGCCTAAGTCGTCTGGTCTTGTTTTGGTCTTGTTTAGGTCTTGTTTAGGTCTCCTTGTCAGTCACGTCCACCTTAGAATAGTTTTGAGGAGTCTCCCCTTATCTGGGGTCATTATTATGTTTCTGTAGCATAGGTGGGGCATCTCTATATCTGTCTAAATGTTTGTCTGTTTTCCTCTGTCTCTCTGTTTCTCTGTCTGCCTGTCTGTTTACCTCTGTCTGTCTATCTGTCTGTCTCGCTCTGGAACTCTGTCTCTCTGTCTGTTTACCTCTGTTTGCCTATCTGTCTTTCTCTGTCTCGGTTGGTCTTTGCCTCTCTCTGTCTATCTCTGTGCCTTTCTCTGTCTCTTTCCCTGTCTCAATCCGCCTGAATATTCTATATAACTTACACCCCAACGCTAACTACGACCCTTCAAAATACACGACCTTCCCTGAAACACTACTCACGACCTATCTCACTACTACGTTAATACGACCTGACTGTACTAACAACAATGACGACCAGTTAATTATAAAAAAAAGGTCGACAAAAGAGTGACTATAACTGACTGACTGGAAGATATATCTAACTCACTAATGATTGGGCTTGACATGTTAATTGATCCATGGTAATTGTTTATTTAACTGGTTGACTGGTTGACTGACGTGGTACAGGTTAATTAAGTGATCGTTAACATACCTTTGTCCGGATGATTGATTGGCCAATTAACAAACTGGAGAGGCTGACTGGATATTCATTCATTTTCACACCTTTAATTATCAATACGTTAACAATTTCCTTTTCACAGCTTGATAACTGACAGTGTAATAGACTATCTCCACTAGTAGACTATCTCCACTAATAGACTATCTCCACTAGTAGACTATCTCCCAGACTATCTCCACTAGTAGACTATCTCCCAGACTATCTCCGCTAATAGACTATCTCCCAGACTATCTCCGCTAGTAGACTATCTCCGCTAGTAGATTATCTCCCAGACTATCTCCACTAGTAGACTATCTCCGCTAGTAGACTATCTCCCAGACTATCTCCGCTAGTAGACTATCTCCACTAGTAGATTATCTCCCAGACTATCTCCACTAGTAGACTATTTCCCAGACTATCTCCGCTAGTAGACTATCTCCCAGACTATCTCCACTAGTAAACTATCTCCCAGACTATCTCCACTAGTAGACTATCTCCCAGACTATCTCCACTAGTAGACTATCTCCCAGACTATCTCCGCTAGCAGACTATCTCCCAGACTATCTTCGCTAGCAGACTATCTCCCAGACTATCTCCACTAGTAGACTATCTCCCAGACTATCTCCGCTAGCAGACTATCTCCCAGACTATCTTCGCTAGTAGACTATCTCCCAGACTATCATCACTAGTAGACTATTAACACTAACCACCACCACCACCACTAATATATCTTTCTCATTTTTTCTTTAATAATATTCTAAGTGTAAATAAAGTGTTGAGAATATAAGACATACACTCTGCCACTGTGTGTGTGTGTGTGTGTGTGTGTGTGTGTGTGTGTGTGTGTTATACTTAAGGCTATGGTGTTTTATTTACCTTATAGAAATTTTGTGTTTTTTTTGTGTTTGGATGAAGACTTAAAGAGTGTTTGGTTGTGTGACTGGGTTTGTTTTGTCACACACACACACACACACACAGAGGGTCTGAAGGCTAACGTCAATCGTGTTAAGTAAGGAGATATTTGGCACCACAGAGGCCGCTGATGACCCACACGAGGTAAACAAAACACTTGAGAGACTAACAGACAGACAGAAACAAAGCAGAGAGAGAGAGAGAGAGAGAGAGAGAGAGAGAGATTTGCTCACACTCAATGAACTTAATGACATATAAACTGAGACAACAATAGGAAGATGAGGGAGGGAGGAAACTGGTTGGCTGGCTGACTGGTTGGCTGGCTCTCTAACTGGCTGGCGAACTGGTAAGCTGGCTGACTAATCTATAGACATAAAACCTTACAACAAATAAAATCCTTAAATTTTGACCTGTGTAAGAAAATCCTAAAATTCCAGGCCGGATTTACTGGAAAGAACCATCACTACAAAAAACCTAACCTAATCTAACCTAGAGTGACGTGGTTATAGGTGAGGTCTTTTATAACTTGTTTCTGGCCAACTTTGTGTTTACTGATCAAATCAAGATGAAGTTTACAATCGTAACTTGGTTTGATCAGGTCAGGGGTTAGCTCTTGTATGTTTGAGGTCAGATCGGGAAGAAATGCGTGGAGCTAAGGAAGGAAGGAAGGAAGGAAGGGAGGGAGGGAGGAAGATGTGTAGGTGGTGGTGTGTAGGTGGTGGTGGTGTGTAGGTGGTGTGTAGGTGATGGTAGTAATGTGTAGGTGGTGGTGGTGTGTAGGTGGTGTGTAGGTGATGGTAGTAATGTGTAGGTGATGGTAGTAATGTGTAGGTGGTGGTGGTGTGTGTGTAGGTGGCAGCGAAGGTCAGCTAGGGTGAGGGTCGGCAGGGTAAAATTTGTCTGCATGGCTAAAACTTTTCTTCGGGGTCTGGAGGTCAGCAAACACCGCCGTGACATTGTCTGAAGTGTGTGTGTGTGTGTGTGTGTGTGTGTGTGGGTGTGATTAGCAAATGACGCCATCTTCCCAAACGGGCTAATTTCCATCGAAATTCAATATCTGAGGAATTATGCTAACTAGGAAGATGTTTATGGTGCCAAACATTATGTTTTCGGGGTCACGTATTCTAGCTAAGATGTTTTCAGATCATTTGAACAAATAATAAAACCAATTTTAAAATAATAGACCAAAACAACCGATTTAAACGCAAAATATTTTATATTACACAATTTTTTGGCTAAACTAAGTCCAATCTCAGGTCAGGTCCCAGGTTTGTCAGGCGAGTTAGTCTTTGTCTGTTACTGGCGTGAGTAAATTGTATAAACCAAATTTAATTCCTCTCTCTTTTAGATAAATACAGACACAGCGTAATGGCGGCACAATTTGATGTTTCCAGCGTCGAGTGGAGGACTCTGACACCAACAAATGTCACCAGCAGTTTCTCTAGACTTTAATAAATCACAAACACTGTTTTATACCTGTTGTAAACTACGGTGTGTAATAGGGTGGCAATTTCTAATAAAAAGGCTGACCCCGACCCATCCGAGCAAAGACTACGCTCCCTTCCTTTAAACCATTTCTTAAAAAATATCCATTGTCTAAGTATTAATATATCTTGTAACACTTACTATATTTACAGTACCTGCTTTTATTGTACCATCAAAACCGTTCTATCGGAAATTATCATGTAAATAGACAAGAAATTACCATTGCAATAAATATATTTCCAACTAGACATAATCCTGACAGCTCTGTCCTCTTGTTCAACCTTAATACTGTACAACCCAAGTTGTTCTGCTTCCCCATTATATTTATGTTTTTCAATTCCACTGTAATTTATGTATAATACTTATAATAAATAAATAAAATAAATAAGTATTGAAGTGATAACCGTGGTAACATTCTGTGATGTTCTTATTACCACCATGCTATTGTACTATTCCAGATGTTACTAAATGCTATATAATACTTCCTTGAGATTTATGTATAGTATATATCAGGTGCCTACAGGAGAGCTCAGGTTCTCAACTGGCTCAGCCATGTTAATATTGTTATTATTATCCACTCTGTATCTGTTTTTCTGGTTAAATAAACTGTTTCAATACAATTCAATTCTATACGACAACGACAAATTCCAGAATCAGAAAAATTGCAGGTCAACTTACACTAGTTCTTTATAGTTACAATTATTACTGAATAGAGAAAATAAAGATGAAATGCCTAGTACAAGTGGAGATGGATCCGTTATATTTCACCAGGTCTCAGGCTATTATTCACATTTGTATTTTGTGTGTGTGTGTGTGTGTAAGGAACCCAAAGAAACCACATAGCTGGTCATTGGTTCAGTCAATCATAGGTTGTACATCAGACAGGCGACCTTGAGGTGTTCACTAGACTCAGTAGTGATGCTGTTGCTGTAGAAGCTCGATACTACGGGGCAAAAAACTGCTACGCGAAGTACATCGATGAACCGAAGCTCAAAACGCAGAAGAAACAAACAGAAACGAACAGTTATATCAAAGAGAACATGTGGCAACTGCTGGCCCAGTCATCCATCAGTAACGATAACATTTTCTTATTGACAACACTTAATTGTTTCCTAGAGAATCTTAGGGAAAGTGTAGCTGAACATGGCGAGGAATATCAATCTAAAACCTAAAGAAACAGCTAACCAATGAACGGCCAGATATTTCTTTCATCCCTCAACCAGGAATATCTAATCTAGTCTGCTCAAAAGACATTTCTATAGGCGAAGCGCCAAGAAAGGCTCAGGAATTTATTAAATTTCTGAAGGGTGATACTTGACTGTGAAGGAGATCACAGAGGATAATATAATTCACAAAATTGTGGATATTTTGAGGCGACAATTCTCACATTTAAGGAAACATGGCGGTGAGTGTTACTCTCCTGGAGAAGTATATCAACTACAGCCTTGAAAAATTGGATGATCCATTATTATACAAAACATTTTATTGACTCATAAAAAAACAGCTATATGATGAGGCAGATGGCGTGCCAAAGATTGATCCCAATCTTCCTCGTCTACACACAGCTTCTGATAATATCACGCAGGTAGTGTCTGAGATTTACCTAACACCTTAGTTTAGCTGTATACTTGCGTCATGAATACTGAAGCAGAAACTTGTTGATGTAATGTATGCATCTCATATACTGAACCACGCGGCTTCTTTAAACCAGCTGCTGAATATGTTAACTCAGAACAGTAACCAACATCAACGAGTCACACAAGCCACCAGAGATTACGTCACGGCGGATCATCATCTCATTGTTGCTGCAGCAGACACAGTAACTGAGACCATAATGAAGGACCAATGACTGCAAGAGGGCGATACATGTTATGAAAAGGCAACTCGTACAGACATTGACCAAGGACTTTAAGGCACCAAAACGGAGCTTGAATCTAAAGTTTATCCTGGGCGGTGATGTCAGACAGAGACATGAGAGTCGCAGTATCATCCACCAGTATCACCCACAGTGACTCAGGAATTATAGGACAATGCCGACTTGAGCTACATAGAGACAGTGGGCCATATTACATGTAGCTCTGGAGACAAATATTGACGTTCTGGTTGTCCCCTTCAACACTATAATAATGACTAACCCCGCGGACCACCAATCAATATATATAACCTTATAACACATCACAGATTTAATAAGCAGCCTCAGAGAGATACAAACCCCGGTCCGCTTTGACACGGCCACTCGGGACTTGATGAAAGCATTAGAGAGCACTTGGACCCACGCTAAAGTATTGATAGTGACATTCCCTGTGGTGGAGACAACGCACCTCTGCATCTGTTGCGAGAGTCACGAGGTTTTACTGCAGGAAGTGTCTATAAAATGTCAGAATAGTGTAATTACTAACCTCGTTACGCGCTTAAAGACCTTTGTTGTTGAAACACAGTAATAACATTATAACAACAGCAACTCTAACCGAGCACTGTTTGGACTAAAGTTAGTTAAGGGAGTATTAAATACCAAGTTCATTTACAATGTTAATTAACGGTGTAAGAAAACCAACAATGACATTAAAGAGAACGTGAAGGATTACTGCAGCAAACTGACGAGGGATTATAGGGACCTGCAGATAAGAGAGAGAGGACCCATGAAACCAGGCTGTGCAGATAACCAGTGCC
The DNA here is from genome assembly GCF_018991925.1 of Homarus americanus. Classification (NCBI taxonomy): domain Eukaryota; kingdom Metazoa; phylum Arthropoda; class Malacostraca; order Decapoda; family Nephropidae; genus Homarus; species Homarus americanus. Next base: position 4,409 of record NW_024724139.1, on the reverse strand, counting down.
AGTGAGTATTGATGAGTGTGTCTGGTGTTGTGTGATCCCCCACCTCACCGCTTGTTACCAGTGAACCAAGGTTAGGTGAGGTGAGGTGAGGTTAGTTTAGGTGAAAATCAACATCAGTACTACCAGACGTGGCCCAGGGGATGTGCATCAATCACCTGTGTTGCTTTTGCTCGACACTGATCGACCCAACTATGACAAATACAACGACAGCAGTGATACGTGATGCCTTTTGAAGACGATGCACATTGTTGGAAAGTTTATCAGAGAGAATTTAATTATGTGTGTAGGAGGTGATGGTGGTGTGTAGGTGGTGATGGTGGTGTGGTGGTGGTGGTGTGCAGGTGGTAGTGGTGTGCAGGTGGTGGCGGTGGTGTGGTGGTGGTGGTGTGCAGGTGGTAGTGGTGGTGTGGTGGTGCAGGTGGTAGGTGTGTGGTGTGTGGTGGTGTGTGTGGGTGGTGATAGGTGTGTGTGGTGGTGTGTAGGTGGTGTGTAGGTGGTGGGTGAGGGTGTGTGTGTGTGGTGGGTGTGTGGTAGGTGTGTAGGGGTAGGTGATGTGTGTGTGCAGGTGGTGGTGTGTGTGGTGTGTGTGTGGTGGGTGGTGTGGTAGGGTGTGCAGGTGGTGGTGGTGTGGTAGCAGGTGATGGTGTGGTGGTGGTGCAGGTGGTAGGTGGTGAGGTAGTGGTGGCAGGTGATGGTGGTGTGGTGGTGGTGGTGTGCAGGTGGTAGTGGTGGTGTAGGTGGTGATGGTGGTGTGCAGGTGGTAGTGGTGTGCAGGTGGTGGCGGTGGTGTGGTGGTGGTGGTGTGCAGGTGGTGATGGTGGTGATGGTGGTGTAGATGGTGTGGTGGTGGTGGTGGTGTGCAGGTGGTGATGGTGGTGTAGGTGGTGCTGGTGGTGTGTAGGTGGTAGTGTGTAGGTGTGAAGGTGGCGGTATAATTACAGTTCGTGTATGTTTACCAATACAAAGATACACCTTGCACTTTACAATGCCAGGTAACAATACATAATAAACTATCAAGACAACATCACCTTATGCCTCCATTACTATAAGACACCGACCACAACCTTCTACAATATATAATTATCATCATTACACACAATCCTAAAATCCCACGACAAAAAAAAAATACCACACATCAAATTTCCTTTCAAAATGCATTACCTAGTTATTCAAAATGCATTAGACTCCCTGAGAAATGTCTGAAGTTTTATTTTTCTACCCCCCAACAGAGAGAAAAAGTTTTGGTGGAACTTTAGTAAACTTCTCAAGATTTCATCCCCCAGGAATCGGTTTTTAACTCTCGTATGAAGGGTGGATCACACACAGCCTCCTTCAGTTCATCATCAAGGTGTAATTTTCCATGATGGTGCCTTCAGTATTATTTCTGGAGGGGTTTTCCTTACGTCTTCTGGAAACTTTTTTTTTTTGGAGGGGGGTGTTTTTTTGTGTTTTTATGTCTGTCTGTCTGTGTTTGTATGTCTGTTTGTCTGTTTTTATGTCCGTCTGTCTGTTTTTCTGTTCCTCTCTCTCTTTTTTTCCTCGTGTGGTGTGGTGTGGTGTGGTATGAGGTGGTGTGGTATGGTATGTGGTGGTGTATTGTGGTATGTGGTGGGGTGGTGTATTGTGGTATGTGGTGGTGTGGTGTGGTGTGGTATGGTATGTGGTGGTGTAGTATGTGGTGTGGTATGAGGTGGTGTGGCATGGTGGAGTGTGGTATGTGTTATATGTGTTTATGTGTATGTTATGTGTAACTTTTATGCTGCATGTATCTTATGAGTTGTGTGCTGTGTATGTGTGTGTGTGTGTGTGTGTGTGTGTGTGTGCCATCATCCATTCACACTCACCAATTACCCCTCCTCCTCAGGTAACACTAAGTCACCTAATTTTTCAGAACCAATTAGGTAACGAGCGAACAGGTACAGTAACTTCAAATACTAAATACACAGGATACAAAAAAAAATAATTACTGTACCTGCATCTTCATCTCATTTCAAAAACTCAAGACTCAAATTTCACAGATGAATCAATAAAAAAAATATATATATATATATATATATATATATATATATATATATATATATATATATATATATATATATATATATATATATATATATATATATATATATATATATATATATTTTCCATGGACCAAGTTCTCATTTTAGAGTCTAATCCGCTTACATGAGTTTGTTCAGAGTACATTTAGTGTCAATTGGTAAATCTGATGTGTTCTGAGTAAGCAAATGGTTCAGGAAGTTACGTATAGCAGAGAGAATGAAGAAATGAAACAAGGATGCAATGAAAGACGTAGGATTGGTATTACTAAAGGTTGGGTTAGGTTGGGTAGGTCAACCCCCTAAAGTGACCCCATAAATAAACGCAATCTCGGGGGAGAGAAATAATCAATCATAACCCATGTTTTTCCTTGTAGGTTATGTCAGTGAACGACTCGGGGTGAACGACTCGGGGTGAACGACTTCAATTAGAATGAACGTCTCAAACTAGAATGAACGTCTTAATATAGAATGAACGACTTAGAATGAACGTCTTAGAATGAACGTCTTAGAATGAACGTCTTAGAATGAACGACTTAGAATTATCGTCTTAAACTAGAATGAACGACTTAAAATGATCGTCTTATGTGAACGTCACCTACCCACAGCCTGTACTGCCGTTTTTTCCACAGTAAACTCTCCCACTATCATCTGGCCCCCTGTAAGGCTTTGCTATTAACCTTATGGCTGGTCCTATCTGATTCCTTGATTTAAATAGATGAAAATAAATAGCTTGGGTTCTTGTACACTTTGGAATAAATGAGAGAGAGAGAGAGAGAGAGAGAGAGAGAGAGAGAGAGAGAGAGAGAGTTAAGGTTCGTCCAGGTAAGGTTCACTCAGGTGATGCCTTGAGGCAACATTGAATAAACTCTCTGGACTGGGATGGACGTTTTTCCTGAAAGCTTTAGCTGAATCTTTTAGCTGCAGGATTTAGCTGAAAGTTTTAGCTGAAGGTTATAGGTGAACTCTTCAAGCCCTCAGCTAAGAGATTCCACTCTCACCATCCACCCGTCTCCTTCCACCCCATCATCCACCTCTTCCCCTCCACCCCATCATCCACCTCTCCACCCTCATCACCCACCTCCATCCATCATCCACTCCTCCTCCAACCCATCATCCACCTCCACCCCATCATCCACCCTCCAATCATCATCCACCCTCCACCCCATCATCATCCACCTCCCTTCCACCCCATCATCCACTCCTCCACCCCATCATCCACCTTCCTTCCACCCCATCATCCACCTCCACCCCATCATCCACCTCTTCCCTCCACCCCATCATCCACCTTCCACTCTCACCATCCACCCGTCTCCTTCCACCCCATCATCCACCTCTTCCCCTCCACTCTCACCATCCACCCGTCTCCTTCCACCCCATCATCCACCTCTTCCCCTCCACTCTCACCATCCACCCGTCTCCTTCCACCCCATCATCCACCTCTTCCCCTCCATCCCATCATCCACCTCTCCACCCTCATCACCCAGCCACCTGTTATTTTTCTGTTTCTGTTTTTCTTCTCTCCGTTACTCCTTATTTGCTTCCCTTGTTTACTGTTTTTCTGGTACTATTTGGGGAAGGATTTACCCCAACAACACCAAAGGACACAGACAGACAGATGATCACCCCATTACACTGTACTCGTATCGTGGACACAAGACACCGCGAGTCATCACCATTAAAGCAGCTCTCAGGTATAAGTATTACAATCATTCTTATTCCTATCTTTAAATACGTCTGTTAACCACAACATCCCCAGATAAGTGTTATGCCTTTATCTTAGGCTGGTATGTGAGATGGTTTATATAATTACATCAATCATGGTAACTTTCCTATGAGCCGTGAGTAGTCTCTCTCTCACTTAATACTGTGTTCAACGAGGCTCATAGCGTTAATTACGGTGATATTCCAGTTATTGTGCGATAGTTTATTTTCTTAATAAATAGGCAAAAGACTTTGAAAACATAACTTATAAACAGTTATGAATGTTACTACGAGTTGACCTCTAATACGACTCTTGATCAGTGATTACAGGTAAACGGAAGCTATAACAGTGGTAAGGTAAGGTAAGGTAAGGTAAGGTAAGGCTGATTCTTAAAATATGTGGGGTGATGTTCACACTACTTTCACTTATTACACAGCTTTGTCACTATTCCTATATTTCATTATCACAACAACATTTTGTCACTAGTGAGAGAGAGATCCGGTGGGCTGGTTAGGGTGAGAGGTACGGTGGGCTGGTTAGGTTAGTGAGAGGTCCGGTGGGCTGGTTAGGGTGAGAGGTCCGGTGGGCTGGTTAGGTTAGTGAGAGGTCCGGTGGGCTGGTTAGGTTAGTGAGAGATCCGGTGGGCT
>NW_024724138.1:0-6939 GCF_018991925.1 Homarus americanus | reverse complement strand
ACACCACGTGGTCGACATGACTCACTCATTCAAGTGGGTGAGGTGTGGTCCCAGGCCTCTCTATCGTGGAGTCTCAGGGGAAGTATAACCGGGTACCTGGGACCTCACTGTGTGAAGCTGGTTAGCTAGCTTGGGTAAGACTCAACTGCCGAGTTGTTTTTCACTGAGTTAAGCACTGTTCACTACTATTCATCACTGGTTCCATTCCTTTGCCAAATGAGATAGTACCTTATGGCAAGAACTTGTTGATAGTCGGCTGGGGAGGAGGGTTCAGGGGAGTGAGTTGGTATGGGCCAACATATAAATAATAATAATAATAATAATAATAATTAACGGTTTATTGAAAGAGCTTGGCAGCCAGAAGACTGAAAATATACAGTTACATATTTGGGGAATGGGTTACGAATTACAAATAATATACAAGTAACATGAGTGACACAAATAAGACATATAATAACTAGCTGGGGAAAAGCTCAAACTACAGTTCATTTCAACATAGTGACAGTGCAAGGAGTAGTGTTTACTGGGAGTGAGTACACTGATTTATTACAAGTTATCGATAATTTTTACAATGGTTGGGACTGGGCTGTTCTTATAGAGATCAGTTCGTGCACGTATGGGCTGGAGGCGGTTGTGGTGTCGAAGAGCAATTCTCGGACTAGGGATCTCAGGTGGTAGTAGGAGCCGGTGTCGGGGATGGTGTAGAAGCTTCTTACCAAATTTGCAGATGAGGTCGTGGTGATGGTCAGTGAGAGTCTAAAGGGTCGGTCAGTGTGTTGAGCGCTTCTTGATATGTGGAGTAGGAAGGGTAGAGAATAATCTTGCATGGCCTCTTTTGCACTTTTTCTAGGTGTTTACGTTGTGTGGCATTTAGGGAGGAAGACCAGGTGAGCTTGGGAAGTATGAATGTTGTGTAAACACTGAGGAGCTGGTGTGCAGGAACACCGAGGGACTTGAGTCGGCGTAGGAGGTGGAGACGGAAACTGGAGGATTTGATAACTTCACTGACGTGTGGTTTCTAATTTAGTTTGTTGTCTATGTTGACGCCGAGGAGCTTCGTGGAATCTAAAACCTGGAGTGTGTTCAGACCTAGAGTAATGGAAGGAGGTGGGACAATGTCGGCGGAGAGGTTGATGTGCATAACCATGGTTGTTGGTGGCCCAGTTTTGGAGACTGTTCAATAAATCATGAAGGGCGGTATAGTTTGGAGCAGAATTGTTGACGCTGATCCCAATGGTGGAGTCGTCGACATATTTCCAGCGAGCAGGGGTTTCTCTTAGGGCATCATTGATGAGCATAAGGAAGCAGAGTGGTCCCATCTTGGTGCCTTGGGGGACGCCACAGGTGAGTGACTGAAAGGTGGAGACAGCCAGCCCCTCGGAAGCGTACAGCTTGGCGTCGGTCACTGAGGAAGTCTGTAAGCCATGGTATAATAAGACTTCTCCGAAGCCCGAGGTCAATAGCTTAGTTGATGATTATATTGTGGTCGACTAGGTCGAACGCTTTAGTGAAATCAATGAAGGCGACAGCTACAGACGTTTTTCGTTTCGCGAGATGGCGGTATATGTAATCGAGAAAGCTGACAAGACAGTCAGTCAGTGGTGGAGGAAGTTTTCAGGTTGCCAAATTGCTGAGGGTCTACTACGACTCCTGCAATATCAGCAAAAGCCCAGCCAGTCGAACACAAAACTTTCACAGATTAGGCTGGGTATTGGGGTGATTGCAATAGGTCGTAGCTGATTTAAGGATTGTGGGTTGGTTGACTTGGGCACTGGTGATATATAAGAGGTCTTCCAGTCAGCTGGGCATCTGGCTTGACTGAGAGAAGCATTGATGATGGAGCATAGGGGTTTAGCAAGCTCCGGGGAGAACTCCTTGAAGCGTTTCATTGGTAAGTCAATGGGGGTGGTAGAGCGTTTTAATTTTAGTTTGTCCAGGCGTTTTGCTATTTCAAATACTTCTACTAAGTCAGTGGGAAGGGGGGGGGCTGGTAGGTAAGCAGGGAGAGTGGTTGTGTCAAGCCGGGGGAGCGTCTGGCATATAGTAGCGAAGTGTGTGTGTGTGTGTGTATACTACTGTACTTTTTAGATCCTCCTACGCAACCTAACCTATTATAGTTAAGTATAGTAGGCTATACACTATTTTGTTAGTATGTGTTATAAAATGAAATTGCATGTTATTATTATTAATATTATTATTATTAATATTATTAGTATTATTATTAGTAGTAGTATTATTATTATTATTATTATTGTTATTATTATTACATGCTAATATAATACTAAGTTGCCCGCCAGATTTCCTCAGAGATGGGAGGAGCACATTGGCGGTGGTGTTGTTTATACTCCGCCCGATTACTGATTCCTATTCACCGAGCCAGAGCTGGCGGGCGGCGTGTTATGTGCCACGTTTTGTTTCCCATTGGGCGTACCGCTCAGCTGGGGAGTAGGAGATTTCATAAAAAGAAAGTTTGAGTGGAGAGCACACCTTTTCCTTCACATACAGTTATCTTAGACCATCTACTAGTATAATAGTTTGCACAAAAATACTCTACACTCTTTCTAGGTTATTGTTATGTTGTTTTTTTTTTTTTTTACTTCTCATCAGATTGTGCATTCAACTAATATACACTATTAGTGTGTTTATTATTATGTTTTATAGTATTATTTCGTAAAATATTGGGTAACACAATTATAGTCACTAGTATAGTCTATTATATTATTGGGGTTTATAGCAGTTTGTGGTCTAATAGTATCATGCTTTATGAGTGGTGTTCTATGTAGTGATGATTAGGCAATAAAATATGCTTTGGGTGTTTATAGCAGTTTGTGGTCTACTAGTATCATGCTTTATGGGTGGTGTTCTATGTAGTGATGATTAGGCAATAAAATATGCTTTGCTAACAAAATATACTTTGCTCTACCGCTGTAGTGCAAAACAAGGTGAAACTTACATACACCGTTAATAAAGTATTGATGGAAGAAGAAGAAGAAGAAGAAGAAGAAGAAGAAGAAGAAGAAGAAGAAGAAGAAGAAGAAGAAGAAGAAGAAGAAGAAGAAGAAGAAGAAGAAGAAGAAGAAGAAGAAGAAGAAGAAGAAGAAGAAGAAGAAGAAGAAGTAAGAGGAAGAATAGTGGAGGGAATGAACAGTGAGACAATGTAAAGCCTCCGGGATGGCGGCAGCGTTTCTGTTATTAATATATAATAAGACAATAGGAAAATATGTTGTTGTCTCTACCTGTATTATTACCTTTGCGATAGCATGGTTCAATTTTGGGAGGACATAGGAAGGAGCAGGAGGTTAGGAAGGAGCAGGAGGTTAGGAAGGGATTTGTAGTGGGAGAGATAGTGTCTGTGATCCTCGGGTCACCACTCCTCGGATTGTGTCAGTTCAAGTTTAGAAGCTCCAACAACTTTCCCTGAATACAAATTGGCAACCTTTCGATTTACAACAGGTACCTACTTACTGCTACAGTAGGTAGGTGAACAGGGACCAAGGGGGCTAGGAAGAGTGTCCAAACAACTTGCTCCTGCCTGCCTGTGTGATGTAGTCGTGGCCAGAATTAGGTTAGGATACAGACACATCTGGCAAGTTAGTCACGCTGTACCCATACCGGAACACTCAGCATGTAAACTTTGTGATACACCTTTAAAGCACTACTATATTATTGAATGGGACACTGTCAAAGACTTCAGGCCACCTCACTTATTGTATCTTGAACTATGTCATTACTTCATTGAGGACATTACATTCTTGCTCTTTATCCCAAATTGGCTAGCCCACACTGGTAAATGTGTACTGTACTGTCAATGAATCTGATGTATTTCTTTGTGTATGAACCTGACTGAAAATAAGGTCTCATCCCTTGCTGCTGCTGCTGCTGCTGCTGCTTCTTGCGCCCTTCTAAGTCCCGTTTAAGTCCCCCACCCCAGGCCCCCGCAGTACCCCTTCACATCTACACCATTCAAAAACATTTACACTCAATTTGCACAGAGTGTTATCCTGCAAAACGTTGATGTCGTATATTTCTCTCTTTAAGTGATATCCTGTGGCTCCGAAAGGAGCCTGTTTGGTTAGGTTGTCTTGTGTGAACGAACCTTGGGTTCTTATTTCTTCTCTGTCTTCTTGGGGAGGAGCACAGCTTGGATGTTAGGAAGGACACCCCCTTGGGCAATGGGGACTCCAGACAGGAGCTTGTTCAGCTCCTCGTCATTGCGAATGGCAAGCTGAAGATGACGCGGGATAATGCGGGTCTTCTTGTTGTCGCGGGCGGCGTTACCGGCCAGCTCGAGCACTTCTGCTGCCAGGTACTCCATGACGGCTGCAAGGTACACAGGTGCACCTGCACCAACACGCTCAGCATAGTTGCCTTTACGCAAGAGACGGTGGATCCTACCCACGGGGAACTGGAGTCCGGCCCTGCTAGAACGGGCCTTTGACTTGCCCTTCACCTTGCCTCCCTTGCCGCGTCCTGACATGTTGCTGCTGCTGCTTTTCGTGATAGGAGTTAAATTTCCGCCCGCCACCTTGGTCTTTTATACCAAGCTCAGGATCAGGCCAGGTGGCCGTCTCGCGGACCCAACCAATGTAAGAGAGCCGTAGCTGCAGCCAGTCTGATCCTGAGCGGCCCGCTCGGTATATAAGGAAAAGTTAGTCGGGCCAGTTTTCAATTCTCTCGCTCCGCGCCACGAGTAGCTGTGCCGCCATGCCTCCCAAAACTTCCGGAAAGGCTGCCAAGAAGGCTGGAAAGGCCCAGAAGGCCATTGCCAAGGGTGACAAGAAGAAGAAGCGCAGGAGGAAGGAAAGCTACAGCATCTACATCTACAAGGTACTGAAGCAAGTGCACCCCGACACAGGAGTCTCCTCCAAAGCTATGTCCATCATGAACTCTTTCGTGAACGACATCTTCGAGCGCATCGCTGCCGAGGCTTCCCGCCTGGCGCACTACAACAAACGCTCCACCATTGCAAGTCGGGAAATCCAGACAGCTGTCCGACTCTTGCTGCCCGGTGAACTGGCCAAGCATGCCGTGTCTGAGGGCACCAAGGCTGTCACCAAGTACACCTCTTCCAAGTAAGAGGTTACTTGTGCACAACAAACACGCCATCCCACTACTACAACTTAATCGGCTCCATCGGAGCCACAGTTACATGTTAAAGAGACAGTTACCGACAGTGATATATTGAGAGGGAAATAAATAAAAAAAAATTATAATAATCTGCATTCTCTATTGGCGTAGAAACAGGACTAAATCGAAACATTATAAATAAATAAATAAATTCTGCGTGGAGTACTTTTACACCCACTGCAAAGTGACATACATGGAGTGTGTTTGGGCTTCATTTCTTGTTTGCAGCACGCCTATTTCATGTAAACAATTCATTTTATTTTATTTTATTGAATTTTCTTTTATTTTAGTTATTTATTTACTTACTTATTCTTTATATATTAATTTGTTACTAGCTCTTGTTTTTTGCACCCACCCACCTCCCGAATTGATGACCTACTATACATTCGTGCCTGCACGACTGTTACCAACTTACCGTTAGGCGATTTGGGTAACCTAAATTAACGCTCTCCTACCACCAACCATTTCGATTGTCATGAAAATTATCTTCAGAACAGTTCTTTGGCCCTGAGAAGGGCCGAGTTATAGATGTCTGGTAGGTTTTGTTGTGCTTTTTCTTTTTCCCCAAGGAAGAGGACTTAAGCACGCTCTCCGCGGATGCGCCGGGCCAGCTGGATGTCCTTGGGCATGATGGTAACGCGCTTGGCGTGAATGGCACACAGGTTGGTGTCCTCGAAAAGACCCACCAGGTAAGCCTCAGAGGCTTCCTGCAGAGCCATGACGGCAGACGACTGGAAGCGCAGGTCAGTCTTGAAATCCTGGCGATCTCACGCACCAGGCGCTGGAAGGGCAGCTTCCTGATGAGTAGCTCTGTGCTCTTCTGGTAACGACGGATCTCACGAAGGGCGACGGTTCCGGGCCTGTAACGATGGGGCTTCTTGACACCACCGGTGGCTGGGGCGGACTTGCGAGCTGCCTTGGTGGCAAGCTGCTTCCGTGGAGCCTTGCCTCCAGTGGACTTGCGGGCAGTCTGTTTAGTACGGGCCATCTCGACGACGAAATAGTCAATACGGGCGGCCTGGTTGTTGTTGTTGTTGTATAGATTGTCGGACCGTAGTCCGACACGGGCCTTTGCCTATAGGCGGCCCGTTTGGTGGTTCCGAATCGAATCGAAAAATGCTAGTGACAGGGGGGAAGGAGGTTCAGGAGAAGAATAAAGGGAGGATTGAAGTGAATTTTAGGAGGAGAGAACAGATGCAGTGGCTAAACACCGCTTGCGTGAGGGATTATAAGATGGGGGCAGCAGCAACAACCCGGCTGGACGCGGCAGGGAGGCGACAAGACAAGGCCAGGCTAGCGTCAGGTCAAGCGTCAGGTCAAGCGTCAGGTCAAGCGTCAGGTGCGTGTTGGGTTGGGCAATGGATGTTCAGTGCTTGGTCGGCTTGATTGTGTTTTGGTTTCTTGTGTGGAGGGGATGTCTTGGTCTTCTTAGCTTGATGTCGATTTTCTTCTCTCTCTCCTTCTCTTCTTGCTCTCTTGAATTGTCCATTCGTTTGTGTTTGGGTCTTCTTGTTCGTCTTCCTCGTATTTTAAGTCCTCATAGGTGTGGAAGAATTCAGGGAGGGAGAGGTTGACCACGTGGGCTTCAGCACCACTGGGGTCACAGGGGTTTCAGCACCACTACCGCGTGGGCAAAATTCACTTCAATCCTCCCTTTATTCTTCTCCTGAACCTCCTTCCCCCCTGTCACTAGCATTTTTCGATTCGATTCGGCGAAGCCACACCAGGACCACCTGTAGTAGCAACCACAACAACATGACTGGACGAGGCACAGGAGGCAAGGGACTTGGAAAGGGTGGCGCCAAGCGTCAT
>NW_024724137.1:0-24985 GCF_018991925.1 Homarus americanus | reverse complement strand
TAGAACACTCCCAGGCACACCGCTGACACTCCCCAGGCACACTGCGGACACTGCCAGGCACACCCCAGACACTGCCAGGCACACCTCAGACACGCCAGGCACACCTCAGAGCCCCCAGGCACACCTTGACACTGCAGGTACTCCACTGGCATTCCCTGGCACACCTCTGACACTCCAGGTACACTGCTGACACTGCTAGGCACACCCGACACCCCCAGGAACACCTGACACTGCACACTTCACACACCCCAGGCACACACTCCGATACTCCAGGCACACTCCACACACCCAGGTACACCTCCGACACCTCAAGCACACCGCTGACACTGCCAGGCACACCTCAGACACTCTCAGGTACAGTTCTCACACTCGCAGGTGCCCTCCGACACCCCCCAGGCACAACCTGACACTCCAGGCACACCTCTGACACTTAGGCACACCTCTGACACCTGAGGCACACTCTGACACCCCAGGCACACCTCTGACACTCCCAGGCACTCCACTGACATCCTGTGGCACACCTTGACACTCCCCAGGCACACCGCTGAAACTGCCAGGTACACCTCCGACACTCCCAGACTCCTGACACCCCAGGCACACTTCTAACACTCCCAGGCACACCTGACACCCCAGGCACACCTCTGACACCCCAGGCACACCTCTGACACTCCAGGCACACCCCTGACACTCCCCAGGCACACCTCTGACACCCCGGCACACCGACACTCCCAGGCATACCTTTACACCCCAGCACACCTTGACACTGCCAGGCAGTCCACTGACACTCCCCAGGCACACCTCTGACACTCCAGGTACTCCACTGACACCCCTGGCACACCCCTGACACCCCAGGCACACTCTGACAATCCCAGGTACTCCACGACACTCCCCTGGTACACCCTGACACCTCCAGGTACACACCCTGACACTCCCAGGCACACTGCTGACACCCCCAGGAACCCACTGACATTCCCTGGTACACCCTGACACTCCTGGCATACCACACTCCCAGGCACATTCTGACACTCCTGCAGTACACCTCCGATACCCCCAGGTACACCTCTGACACTCCCAGCTCCGCCTCCGAACCTGCAGGTACAACCTGACACCCCAGGTAAACCTCCTGATACCCTAGGTACACCTCTGACATTCCCAGGCACACCTCTGACACTCCCAGGCATTCCACTGACATTCCCTGGTACACCCTCTGACACCCCAGGCACACCCCAGACATTCCCCTGGTACACCTCTGACACTCCCAGGCACACCCTTTCACTCCCCTGGCTCTCCCTGACACTCCCCAGGCACACCCTCAGATACTCCCAGGAACACCCCAGACACTCCCAGGCAACCCTCTGACACCCCCAGGCACACCTCAGACACCTAGGTACACACCTCCCCACACCCCCAGGCACACCCCACACTCAGCGTCTCCCAGACACTCCCCTGAAACCTCTGACACTGGCACACCCCAGACACCACCAGGCACACCCCAGACATCCTGGCACACCTCTGACACTCCCCAGGCACACCGCTGACACTGCCAGGCACACCCCTGACACTCCATGCACACCTCCGACACTCCCCAGGCACACCTCCCTGACACCCCAGGCACCTCTGACACTCCCTGGTACACCCCCTGACACTCCCCAGGCACACCTCTGACACCCAGGCACACCTCTGACACCCCCAGGCACACTCCCCCACACCTGCAGGCACACCCCACACCCCAGGCACACCCCAGACACCCCAGGCACACCCCAGACACCTCAGGCACATCTCACACTGCAGGCACACCTCCGACATCTCCCAGGCACACCTCTTACACCCCAGGCACACCTCTGACACCCCAGGCACACCCCTGACACCTCAGGCACACCTCTGACACTCCCCAGGCACACCTTGACACTCCCCAGGCACTCCACTGGCATTCCGTGGCACACCCCTGACACTCCCAGGCACACCGCTGACACTGCCAGGCACACCTCCGACACTCCCAGGAACACCTCCTGACACTCCCCAGGCACACTCTCACCTCCCAGGCACACCTCCGACACCCCAGGCACACCTCTGACACCCCAGGCACACCTCCCGACACTCCAGGGCACACCTCTGACACTCCCAGGCACACCTCTGACACCACAGGCACACCTCTGACACTGCCAGGTCATACCTCTGGGACCCCAGGCACACCTCTGACACCCAGGTACCCACTCACATCCCCTGCGCACCTCTGACAACCCCAGGCACACGTCCGACACTGCCAGATACACCTCTGACACTCCCTGGCACACCCCTGACACTCCCCAGGCACACCCTGACACCTGGTGCACACCCAGACACCCCAGGCACACTTCTCACACCCCAGCACACCACTGACACTTCTAGGCACCTCTGTCACTCCCCTGATACACCCCAATCCTCCCAGGCACACCGCTGACACCCCAGGTACACCGCTGACACTCCAGTACACCTCAGACACTGCCAGGCACACCCTCAGACACTGCCAGGCACACCTCAGACACCACAGGCACACCTCAGACACTCCAAGGTGGACCCTGACACTCCCAAGTGCACCCTTGACACCCCAGGCACACCTCTGACACTCCCAGGCACACCCCTGACTCTCCCAGGTAATCCACCCCCTGGCACACCCCTGACACCCCAGGCACACCTCTGACACACCCAGGCACACCCCAGACACCCCCAGGTACACCCTCACACTCCTAGGTACACCTCTTGACACTTTGAGGTACCTCTGTCACTCCCCTGATACACCTCTAACAACCCCAGGCACACCGCTGACACTCCCAGGCACACCGCTGACACTGCCAGACACACCCCAGACACTCTCAGGCACACTCTCACACTCATAGGCACACCTCCAGACCTTAGGTACACCTCTGACACACCCAGGCACACCTCTGACACCTCCCAGGTACACCTCTGACACCTCAGGCACTCCACTGACATTCGTGGCACACCTCTGACACCCCAGGCACACCGCCGACACAGCCAGGTTCACCTGACACTCCCAGGAACACCTCCGACACTCCCTGGCACACTTCTCACCTGCAGGACACCTGACACTCCCAGGCACACCTCTGACACTGGCACACCTCTGACATTCCAGGGTACACCTCTGACACCCCAGGATCACCTCTGACACTCCCCAGGCACACCTCTGACACTGCCAGGTACTCCACTGACATTCCCTGGTACACCTCTGATAATCCCAGGCACACCTCCGACACCCAGATCACACACCTCTGACACCCCCTGGCACACCTGACACCCCAGGCACACCTCTGACACCCCAGGTACACCCCAGACACCCCCAGGCACACTTCTCACACCCTCAGGCACACCTCTGACACTTATAGGTACCCTCTGTCACCTCTGATACACCTCTAACACCTCCCAGGTACACCGCTGATACCCCAAGCACACCCCAGACACTGCCAGGTACACCCCAGACACTGCCAGGCCACCTCAGACAATCCCAGGCACACCCTCAGACACCCAAGGTGCACCTCTGACACCCCAAGTGCACCTCTGACACTCCCAGGCACACCTCTGACACTCCCAGGCACACCTCTGATACCCCAGGCACCACTGACACCCCTGGCACACCACTGACACTCCCAGGCACACCTTGACACTCCCAGCTACTCACTGACATTCCTGGTACACCCTGACACCCCAGGCACACCGCTGACACTGCCAGGTAAACCTGACACTCTCAGAACACCTCCGACACTCAGGCACACTTCTCACACTCCCAGGTTCACCTCCTGACACTCCCAGGCACACTGCTGACACCCAGGGCACACCTCTGACTCTTCCCAGGTACACCTCTGACACTCCCAGGCACACCTCTGACACTCCCAGGCATACTCTGACACTCCCAGGTACACCTCTGACACTGCCAGGTACTCCACTGACATTCCATGGTACACCTCTGACACTCCCAGGCACGTCCGACACCCCCAGATACACTCTGACACTCCCAGGTACAGCTCTGACACTCCAGGCACACCCCTGACACTCCCCAGGTAGTCCACTGACACTCCCCTGCACACCCCTGCCACCCCAGGTACCCCTTGAAACTCACAGGCACGCCCCAGACACTCCAGGCACCTCCACACCCCAGGCACACCTGACACTTAGGTACTCATCTGTCACCCTGATACACCTCTAACACTCCCAGGACACCTCTGACACTGCTGCACACCTCTGACACCTGAGGCACACCTGACACTCCAGGTACACCCTCTGACACTCCCAGGTACTCCACTGACATTCCGTGGTACACCTTGACACTCCCAGGTACACCGCTGAAACTGCCAGGCACACCTCCGACACTCCCAGGAACACCTCCGACACCCCAGGCACACCTCTGACACTCCCAGGAACACCTCTGACACTCCAGGGCACACCTCTGACACCTGACACCCACAGGCACACCTCTGACACCCCAAGCACACCTCTGACACTCCCAGGTTTCCACTGACACTCCCAGGTACACCCCACACCCAGGCACACCTTGACACTCCCAGCACTTCACTGACATTCCGTGGTACACCTCTGACACTCCCAGGCACACCGCTGACACTGCCAGGTAAACCTCCGACACCCCAGGAACACCTCCGACACCCCCAGCCACATCTCACACCCCAGGTTCACCTCCGACACCCCCAGCACACCTCTGACACTCCCAGGCACACTGCTGACACCCAGGGCACACCTCTGACACCCCAGGCACACCTCTGACACCCCAGGCACACCCCAGACACACCCCAGGTACAGCCTGACACCACCAGGCACACTCCCAGGTACACCCATGACACTTCTAGGTACTCATCTGTCACCCGTGATACACCCCCTAACACCCCAGGACACCTCTGACACTACTACGCACACCTCTGACACCTGAGGTACACCTCTGACACTCCCAGGCACACCTCTGACACTCCCCAGGTACTCCACTGACATTCCGTGGCACACCTTGACACTCCCAGGCACACCGCTGAAACTGCCAGGTACACCTCCGACACTCCCAGGAACACCTCCGTCACTCCCAGGCACACCTCTGACACTCCCACACCCCTGACACTCCAGGCACACCCCTGACTCCCATGCACACCTCTGACACTTCTACGTACTCCTCTGTCACCCTGATACACCCTAACCCTCCCAGGCACACCGCTGACACTCCCAGGCACACCTGCTGACACTGCCAGGCACACCTCAGACACCTGCCAGGCACACCCCAGACACCGCCAGGCACACCTCAGACACTCCCCAGGCACACCTTGACACTCGCAGGTACTCCACTGGCATTCCCCTGCACACCTCTGACACTCCCAGGCACACTGCGACACTGCCAGGCACACCTCCGACACCTCCCAGGAACACCTGACACTGGTCCAACTTCTCACACTCCCAGGCACACCCGACTCTCCCAGGCACACCCCTGACACACACCTAGGTACACCTCCGACACTCACACACCGCTGACACTGCCAGGCACACCCAGACACCTCAGTACAGTTCTCACACCTGAGGCACACCTCTGACACCCCAGGTACACCTCTGACACTCCCCAGGCACTCCACTGACATCCCGTGGTACACCTTGACACCCCCAGCACACCGCTGAAACTGCCAGGTATACCTCCCGACACCCCAGGAACACCTCCGACACCTGCAACATTCCCCAACACACCCAGGCACACCTGACACTCCCAGGCACACCTCCTGACACCCCAGGCACACCCCTGACACCCACAGTACACCTCTGACACTCCCAGGTATACCTCTGACACCCCAGGCACACCTTGACACTCCCAGGTACCCACTGACACCCCTGGTGCACACCCCTGACACTCCCAGGTACACCTCTGACACCCAGGTACACCCCAGACACTCCCAGGCACACTTCTCACACCCTAGGCACACCCCTGACACTTCTAGGTACTCCTCTGTCACCCCTGATACACCCCACACCCCAGGCACTCCAATGACACTCCCTGGCACAACCCCTGAAACCCCAGGCACACCTCTGACACCCCAGGCACACCCTGACACTCCCCAGGCACACCTCTGACACTCCCAGGAACCCACTGACCCTGACACCCGGCATACCTCTGACACTCCCAGGTACACCTCTGACATCCCAGGTAAACCTGATACCCCCAGGCACACCTCTGACACTCCAGCTCCGCCTCCGAAACCCAGCAGGCACAACTCCACCCCAGGTAAACCTCCGATACCCCTAGGCACACCTCTGACATTCCCAGGCACACCTCTGACACCCAGGTGCATTCTCCTGACACCCCCTGTACACCTCTGACACCCCAGGACACACCTCAGACATTCCCCACACCTCTGACACCCAAGGCAACTCTTTCACCCCCTGGTTCTCCCCTGACACCCCAGGCACACCCCAGACACCCCAGGCACACCTCTCACACCTCAGGCACACCTCTCACACTCCCAGGTTCTCCCAGACACCCCTGAACTTCTGACACCCGGCACACCCCAGACACTACCAGATACACCCCAGACACTCCCCAGGCACACCTCTGACATCTCCCAGGCACACCCCTGACACCCCAGGCACACCGCACACTCCCCAGGCACCTCCCCACACCTGCAGGCACACCTCCGACATTCCCAGGCACAACTCTTACACCCCAGGCACACCTCTGACACCCCCAGGCACACATCTGACACCTCAGGTACACCTCTGACACCTTGACACCAGGCAATCCACTGGCATTCCGTGGCACACCTCTGACACTCCCAGGCACACCGCTGACACTGCCAGGCACACCTGACACTCCCAGGAACACCTCCGATACTCCCGGCACACTCTCACCTCCCAGGCACACCCGACACCCCAGGCACACCTCTGACACCCAGGCACACCTCTGACACTCCAGGCACACCTCCACCAGGCACACCTCTGACACCCCAGGCACACCTCCCTGCCAGGTTTACGTCTGGGACCCCAGGCACACTTCTGACACTGCCAGGTACCCACTGACATTCCCTGGCACACCCTGACACCCCAGGCACATATCCGACACTGCCAGATACACCTCTGACACTCCTGGCACCCTGACACCCCAGGCACACCTCTGACACTCCCAGAAACCGCTGACACTGCCAGGCACACCCCAGACACTGCCAGGCACACCCAGACACTGCCAGGCACACCCCCAGACACCCAGGTCACACCTTGACCTCGCATCCACTGGCATTCCCTGGTACACCTCTGACACTCCCAGGCACACCGCTGACACTGACAGGCACACCGACACCCCAGGAACACCTCCGACACCGGCACACTTCACCCCAGGCACACCTCCGACACCCCAGGCACACCCCTCTGACACCCAGGTACACCCACACACACCGCTGACACTGCCAGGCACACCTCAGACACTCTCGGGCAGCCTCACACCTGCAGGTGCCCTCCGACACCCCAGGCACAACTCTGACACTCCCAGGTACACCTCTGACACCCTAGGCACACCTCTGACACCTGAGGCACACCTCTGACACTCCCAGGTACACCCTGACACCCCAGGTACTCCACTGACATTCCGTGGTACACCTTGACACTCCCAGGTACACCGCTGAAACCGCCGTCCACCCGACACTCCCAGGAACACCTCCGACAACTGGCAACTTCTAAAGCTCCCCAGGCACACCGCTGACACCTCAGGCACACCTCTCACACTCGCAGGTACACCTCGACATTCCCAGGCACACCCCACACCCGGCACACCTCTGACACTCCCCAGGCACACATCTGACACTCTCGGTACACCTCTGACACTCCCAGGAACACCTTGACACTCCCAGGTAATCCACTGGCATTCCGTGGTACACCTCTGACACTCCCCAGGTACACCGCTGACACTGCCAGGTACACCTCCTGACACTACCAGGAACACCTCCGATACCCCAGGCACATTTCACCTCCGGCACACCTGACACCCCAGGCACACCTCTGACACCCCAGGCACACCTCTGATACCCAGGCATGACACTCCCAGGCACACCTCCTGACACTCCCGGGCCACCTCTGACACACCCAGGTTTACGTCTGGGACTCCAGGTACACCTCTGACACTGCCAGGTACTCCACTGACATTCCTGGTACACCTCTGACACTCCCAGGTACATATCCGACACTGCCAGATACACCTCTGACACTCCCTGGTACACCCCGACACTCCCAGGTACACCTCTGACACTCCCCAGGTAAACTGCTGACACTGCCAGGCACACCAGACATCCCAGGCACCCCAGACACTGCCAGGCACACCTCAGACACTCCCAGGCACACCTTGACTCTCGCAGGTACTCCACCCCTGGCACACCTCTGACACTCCCAGGTACACCGCTGACACCAGGCACACCTCCGACACTCCCAGGAACACCTCCGCACACTCCCAGGCACACTTCCCAAACCCCAGGCACACTCTGACACTGGTACACCCCTGACACACCTAGGTCCTCCGACACTCAAGTACACCGCTGACACTGGGCACCCCCCAGACACTCTCAGGCACAGTTCACACCTGCAGGCGCCTCCGACACCCCAGGCACAACCTGACACTCCCAGGCACACCCTGACACTCCTAGGCACACCTCTGACACCTGAGGCACACCTCTGACACTCCCAGGCACACCTCTGACACTCCCAGGTACTCCACTGACATTCCTGGCACACCACACCAGCACCGCTGAAACTGCCAGGCACACCTCCGACACTCCCAGGAACACCTGACACTCCCAGGCACACTCTAAAGCCCCAGGCACACCTCCGACACTCCAGGTACACCTCTGACACTCCCAGGCACACCTCTGACACTCCAGGGCACACCTCTGACACTCCCACTGACACCCCAGGTACACCTCTCATCCCAGGCATACCTCTGACACCCCAGGCACACCTTGACACTCCCAGGCACTCCAGTGACACTCCTGGCACACCCCTGACACTCCCAGGCACACCTCTGACACTCCCAGGCACACCTCCGATACCCCAGGTACACCTCTGACACTCCCAGCCCGCCTCCGAAACTCGCAGGTACAACCTGACACTCCGGTAAACCTCCGATACTGTAGGTACACCTCTGACATTCCCAAGCACACCTCTGACACCCCCAGGCATTCTCTGACCCCTGGCACACCTCTGACACCCCCAGGCACACCCCAGACATTCCCTGGTACACCTCTGACACCAGGCACACCTCTTTCACTCCCCTGCTCTCCTGACATCCCAGGCACACCCCAGATAATTCCCAGGAACACCCCAGACACTCCCAGGCACACCCTCTGACACTCCCCAGGCACACCTCACCCTAGGCACACCTCTCACACCCCTCAGGACACACCTCTCACACCCCAGGTTCTCCTGCACACCCCTGGAACTTCTCTGACACTCCCCAGGCACACCTCAGACACTACCAGATACACCCAGACACTCCCAGGCACACCTCCTGACATTCCCAGGAACACACCCCTGACACCCCAGGCACACCGCTGACACTGCCAGGTACCCTGACACCCACACCTCTGACACCCTGGTACACCCCTGACACCCCACACTTACACCCCAGGTACACCTCTGACACCCCAGGCACACATCTGACACTCTCAGGCACACCTCTGACATCCCCAGGTACACCTTGACACTCCCAGGCACTCCACTGGCATTCCGTGGTACACTGACACCCCAGGCACACCGCTGACACTGCACACCCGACACTCAGGAACACCTCCGACACCCCAGGCACACCCCCACTCCCCAGGCACACCCGACACCCCAGGCACACCCCTGACACCCCAGGCACACCCTGACACCCAGGCACACCCTCTGACACCCAGGCACACCCCACACCCCAGGCACACCTCCACATCCCCAGGCATACCCCTGGGACCCAGAGCACACCTCTGACACCCCTGGTACACCCCCTGACACCCCAGGCTACCTCTGACACTCCCAGGCACACCCCAGACACCCCAGGTACACCTCTCACACTCCTAGGCACACCACTGACACCTCTAGGCACTTGCCACCCCTGATCAATTCTAACACTCCAGGTACACCGCTGATACTCCAGGCACACACACCACACCCCAGACACCGCCAGGCACAACCAGACACTGCCACAGGCACACCCCAGACACCACAGGCACACCCCAGACACTCCAAGGTGGACCCTCTGACACTCCTGCACCTCTGACACTCCCCAGCCACACCTCTGACTCTCCCAGGTAATCCACTGACACTCCCTGGCACACCCCTGACACCCAGGCACACCTCTGACACACCAGGCACACCCCAGACACCCCAGGCACACTTCTCACACTCCCAGGCACACCTCTGACACTGAGGTACACTCTGTCACTCCCTGATACACCCCCTAACAACTCCCAGGTCACACCGCTGACACTCCCAGGCACACCGCTGACACTGCCAGGCACACCCCAGACACCTTCAGGCACACTTCACACTCACAGGCACACCTCCGAGACTCTTAGTACACTCCTGACACTCCCAGGTACACCTCTGACACTCCCAGGTACACCTCTGACACCCAGCACACCTCTGACACTTCCCAGGTACTCCACTGACATTCCGTGTCCTCTGACCAGGTACACCCTGACACTGCCAGGTTCACCTCCGACACTCCCAGGAACACCCTCCGACACTCCCCTGGCACACTTCTCACCTCGCAGGCACACCTCCGACACTCCCAGGTACACCTCACAATCCCAGTACACCTCTCTGACATTCCAGGGTACACCTCTGACACTCCCAGGATCACCTCTGACACTCCCCAGGTACACCTCTGACACTGCCAGGTACTCCACTGACATTCCTGGTACACCTCTGATACTCCCAGGTACACCCCGACACTCCCAGAGATACACCTCTGACACTCTGTACACCCCCTGACACTAGGTACACCCTTGGACACCAGGCACACCCCAGACACCCCAGGCACACCCTCACACTCCCAGGCACACCCTCTGACACTTTAGGCACCTCTGTCACCCCTGATACACCCTAACACTCCCCAGGTACACCGCTGATATCCCAGGCACACCCTCAGACACTGCCAGGCACACCTCAGACACTGCCAGGCACACCTCAGACAATCCCAGGCACACCTCAGACACCTGCACCCCATGATCCCAAGTGCACCTCTGACACCCCAGGCACACCTCTGACACTCCCAGGCACACCTCTGACACTCCCCAGGTACACCTTGACACTCCCAGCCACTTCACTGACATCTGCACATCTGCACACCCCAGGCACACCCTGCTGACACTGCCAGGTAAACCTCCGACACACTCAGGAACACATTCCGACACTCAGTACATCACACTCCAGGTACACCTCCGACACCCAGGTACACCTCTACACTCCCAGGTACACCTCTGACATTCCAGGGTACACCTCTGACACTCCCAGGATCACCTCTGACACTCCCAGGCACCTGACACTGCCAGGCACCCACTGACATTCCTGGTACACCTCTGATACTCCCAGGTACACCTCCGACACTCCCAGATACACCCCACACCCCAGGCCCCCTGACACTCCCAGCACTGAAACCCCAGTGCCACCCCAGACACTCCCCAGGTACACTTCACACCCTAGGCACACCACTGACACTCTAGGCACCTCTGTCACTCCCTGATACACCCCAACACTGCACACCGCTGACACTGCCAGGTACACCGCTGACACTGCCAGGTACACCCCAGACACTACACCCCAGACACTGCCAGGTACACCTCAGACAATCCTGCACACCTCTCAGACACCCAAGCACCTCTACACCCAAGTGCACCTCTGACACTCCCCAGGCACACCTCCGACACTCCCACACCTCTGACACTCCCAGGTACTCCACTAACACCCCAGGTACACCTGGACACTCCCAGGCACACCTTGACACTCCCAGCCACTTCACTAACATTCCGTGGCACACCCTGACACTCCCAGGTACACCGCTGACACTGCCAGGTAAACCTCCGACACCCCAGGAACACCTGACACTCCCACACTTCTCACACTCCCAGGTTCACCTCCGACACTCCCAGGCACACCTCTGACACTCCCAGGCACACCGCTGACACTCCAGGGTACACCTCTGACACCCCAGGTACACCTCTGACACTCCCCAGGCACACCTCCCTGACACTCCAGGTACAGCCTCCTGACACTCCCAGGTACACCTCTGACACTCCCAGGTACTCCACTGACACCCCACACCCCTGCCACCCAGGCAACCCCTTGAAACCCCAGGTACACCCCAGACACCCCAGGCACACATCCCACTCCCAGGCACACCCATGACACTTCTAGGTATCATCTGTCACCCGTGATACACCTCTAACACCCCAGGCACACCTCTGACACCCCAGGCACACCGCACACCCAGGGCACACCTCTGACACCCAGGCACACCCCTGACCCCAGGTACACCTCTGACACCCCAGGCACTGCCTGACACCCAGGCACACCCCTGACACTCCCACTCCACTGACATGGCACACCCTCCCCACACCAGTGCACCCCTTGAAACCCCAGGCACACCCCAGACACTCCCAGGCACACATCTCACCCCTAGGCACACCCATGACACTTCTAGGCCCATCTGCTCCCAGGGTACTCCTCTGACACTCCCAGGTACACCTCACACTCTGGTGGCACTCCACTGACATTCCGTGGTACACCTTGACACTCCAGGTACACCGCTGAAACTGCCAGGTACACCTCCGACGCTCCCAGGAACACCTCCGACACTCCCCAGGCACACCTCTGACACCCCAGGCACACCCCTGACACTCCAGGCAACCCTGACACTCCTAGGTACACCTCTGCACCCCAGCACCTCTGACACCCCCAGGCACACCTCTGACACCCGGCACACCTCTGACACCCCAGGACACACCTCTGACACTGCCAGGCATCCACTGACATTCCATGTACACCTCACACTCCCAGGTACACGTCCGACACTCCCAGATACACTCTGACACTCCCAGGTACAGCCTGACACCCTGTGCTCCCCTCAACCCCAGGCACCACTGACACTCCCCGGCACACCCCCTGCCACTCCCAGGCACCCCCTTGAAACCCCAGGCACACCCCAGACACCCAGGCACACTTCTCACACCCCTAGGTACACCTCTGACACCTGAATCATCTGTCACCCTGATACACCTCCTAACACCCCCAGGCACACCGCTGACACCCCAAGCACACCGCTGACACTGCCAGGTACACCTGACACTGCCACAGGTACACCTCAGACACTGCCAGGCACACCTGAGACACCCAGGCACACCTGAGACACTCCAAGGTGCACCTCTGACATCTGCACCTCTGACACCCCAGCACACCTCTGACACTCCCAGTTCCACCTCCCTGACACCCCAGGTACTCCACTGACACTCCCTGCACACCCCCTAAACCCCAGGTACACCTCTGTAATTCCCAGGCACACCTCCGATACCCCAGGCACACCTCTGACACTCCCCAGCCCGCCTCCGAAACCTCCGCAGGTACAACTCCACACACCCCAGGTAAACCCTCCGATACTCCTAGGTACACCCCTCTGACATCCCAGGTACACCCTGACACTCCCAGGTATTCCTCTGACACTCCCAGGCATACCTCTGACACCCAGGTACACCTCTGACACTGCCAGGTGCTCCACTGACATTCCATGGTACACCTCTGACACCCCAGGTACACGTCCGACACTCCCAGATACTCCTCTGACACCCCAGGTACAGCTCTGACACCCCAGGTACACCTCTGACACTCCCCAGGTAGTCCACTGACACCCTGGCACACCCCTGCCAATCCCCAGGTACCCCTTGAAACTCACAGGCACGCCCCAGACACTCCCCAGGCACACTTCTCACACCCTAGGCACACCTCTGACACTTCTAGGTACTCATCTGTCACCCTGATACACCTCTAACACTCAGGACACCTCTGACACTGCACACCTCTGACACTCCTGAGGCACACCTCTGACACCCCCAGGTACACCTCTGACACTCCCTGAACCACTGACATTCCGTGGTACACCTTGACACTCCCAGGTACACCGCTGAAACTGCCACACCTCCGACACTCCCAGGAACACCTCCGACACCAGGTACACCTCTGACACCCAGGCAACCCTGACACTCCAGGGCACACCTCTGACACTCCCTAGGTACACCTCTGACACCCCAGGCACACCTCTGACACCCCAGGTACACCTCTCTGACACCCCAGGTATTCCACTGACACTCCCAGGTACACCTGGAGGTCTCTGACACCCCAGCTACTTCACTGACATTCCTGGCACCTCTGACACTCCCAGGCACACCGCTGACACTGCCAGGTAAACCTCCGACACTCCAGGAACACCTGACACTCCCAGCCACACACCCCAGGTTCACCTCCGACACCCCAGCACACCTCTGACACTCCCAGGCACACCGCTGACACTCCAGGGCACACCTCTGACACTCCCAGGCACACCTCTGACACCCCAGGCACACCTCAGACACCCCAGGCACAGCCTGACACCACCAGGCACACTTCTCACACCCCAGGCACACCTCCATGACACTCTAGGTACTCATCTGTCACCCGTGATACACCTCACCCCAGGACACCTCTGACACTACACGCACACCTCTGACACCTGAGGCACACCCTGACACTCCCAGGTACACCTCTGACACTCCCAGGCACTCCACTGACATTCCGTGGCACACCTTGACATTCCCAGGCACACCGCTGAAACTGCCAGGTACACCTGACACTCCCAGGAACACCTCCGACACCCCAGGCACACCCTGACACCCCAGGCACACCCTGACACTCCAGGCACACCTCTGACCTCCTATGCGTACACCCTCTGACACTTCAGGTACTCCTCTGTCATTCCCTGATACACCCTAACACTCCCAGGCACACCGCTGACACTCCTGCACCGTTGACACTGCCAGGCACACCCCAGACACTGCCGCATACACCCCAGACACTGCCAGGCACACCCCAGACACCCAGGTGCACACCTTGACACCTGCAGGCACTCCACTGGCATTCCCTGGCACACACCTCTGACACTCCCCAGGCACACTGCTGACACTGCCAGGTACACCTGACACTCCCAGGAACACCTCCGACACTCCCAGGTACACCTCACACCCCAGGCACACCTCCGACCTCCCAGGTACACCTCTGGACACACCTAGGTACACCTGACACTCTCACATGTACCATACCCACAGGTACACCCCAGACACTTCCAGGTACAGTTTCACACCTGAGGCACACCTCTGACACTCCCAGGTACACCTCTGACACCCAGGTACTCCACTGACATTCCGTGGCACCTTGACACCCCAGGCACACCGCCTGAAACTGCCAGGCACACCTCCGACACCCCAGGAACACCTCCGACACTCCTGCACACTCCCTAACACCAGGCACACCTCCGACACCCCAGGCACACCCTGACACTCCCCAGGCACACCCCCACACACACCCACACCCCAGGCATACCTCTGACACTCCCAGGTACACCCTTGACACTCCCAGGCACTCACTGACACCCCTGCACCCCTGACACTCCCCAGGCACACCTCACACCCCCAGGCACACCCCAGACATTCCCCAGGCACACTTCTCACACCCCAGGCACACCCTCTGACACCTCTAGGTACCTCTGTCACTCCCTGATACACCTCTAACACCCAGGTACTCCAATGACACTCCCCTGCACACCCTGGAAACTCCCAGGCACACATCTGACACCCCCAGGCACACCTCTGACACCCCAGGCACACCTCTGACACCCCAGGAACTCCACTGACATTCCCTGGTACACCCCTGACACCCCTGGCATACCTCTGACACCCCAGGCACACCTCTGACACACCCAGGTGCACACCTCCGATACTCCCAGGTACACCCTGACACTCCCAGCCCCGCCTCCGAAACTCGCAGGTACAACCTGACACTCCCAGGTAAAACCTCCGATACCTCGTAGGCACACCCTGACATTCCCAGGCACACTGACACTCAGGCATTCTCTGACACCCTGGTACACCTCTGACACTCCCAGGCACACCAGACATTCCCTGGTACACCCCACACACCCCAGGCACATCCCTTCACCCCTGGTTCCCCTGACACTCCCAGGCACACTCACAGATACCCCAGGAACACCAGACACTCCCCAGGTACACCTCTGACACCCAGGCACATCCCAGGCATACCTGCACACACCTCAGGCACACCTCTCACACTCCCAGGTTCTCCAGACACTCCCTGAACTCTGACACCCCAGGCACACCCCACACACTACCAGATACACCCCAGACACCCCAGGTACACCTCTGACATTCCCAGGCCGCCCACACTGTACACCGCTGACACTGCCAGGCACACCTCTGACACCCCATGTACACCTCCGACACTCCCCAGGCACACCCCAGCCACCTGGGCCACCACACACACACCCCAGGCACACACCCACTGACACCCCAGGCACCCCTCCCCACACATCTGACACCTCTCAGGCTGACTCTCCAGGAACACCTTGACACTCCCAGGTAATCCACTGGCATTCCGTGGTACACCCTGACACTCCCAGGCACCGCTGACACTGCCAGGTACACCTGACACTCCCAGGAACACCTCCGATACTCCCAGGCACACCCTACCTCCCAGGCCACTGACACTCCCAGGTACACCTCTGACACTCCCAGGCACACCTCCTGACACCCAGGCACACCCCCTGACACTCCCCAGGCACACCTCTGACACTAGGTGCACACCTCTGACACTGCCAGGTTTACGTCTGGGACTCCCAGGTACACCTCTGACACCTGGGGACTCCACTGACATTCCCTGTACCCCTGACACTCCCAGGTACATGTCCGACACTGCCAGATACACCTCTGACACTCCCTGGCACACCCCCTGACACTCAGGTGCACACCTCTGACACTCCAGGTAAACCCCTGACACTGCCAGGCACACCCCAGACACTGCCAGGCACACCCCAGACACTGCCAGCACCTCAGACACTCCCAGGCACACCTTGACTCTCGCAGGCACCCACTGGCATTCCCTGGCACACCTCTGACACTGGCACACTGCCGACACTGCCAGGCACACCTCCGACACTCCCAGGAACACCTGACACCCCAGGTACACTTCACACTCAGGCACACCTCCGACACTCCCAGGCACACTTCTGACACACCCAGGCACACCTCCGACACTCTCGGGCACACCGCTGACACTGCCAGGTACACCCCAGACACCTCAGGCACAGTTCTCACACCTGCAGGTGCCTCCGACACTCCCAGGTACACCTCTGACACCCTAGGCACACCTCTGACACCTGAGGTACACCTCTGAATTCTGTACACCTCTGACACCCAGGTACCACACTGACATTCCGTGGTACACCTTGACACTCCCAGGTACACCGCTGAAACTGCCAGGTACACCTCGACACCCCCAGGAACACCTCCTGACACCCCAGGCACACTTCTAACGCTCCCAGGTACACCTCTGACAATTCCCAGGCACACCTCTGACACCCCAGGCACACCTCTGACACTCCAGGGCACACCCTCTGACACTCCCAGTACACTTTGACACCTGAGGCACACCTCTGACACTCCCAGGCATGCTCCACACCTGGCACACCTTGGACACTGGTACCCAGTGACACTCCCTGGCACACCCCTGACACTCCCCAGGCACCTCTGACACCCCAGGCACACCTGATACTCCCAGGTACACCTCTGACACTCCCAGCTCCGCCTCCGAAACCTCGCAGGTACAACCTGACACTCCCAGGTAAACTCCGATACTGCAGGCACACCCTGACACCCCAAGTACACCTCTGACACTCCCCAGGCATTCTCCACACCCCTGGTACACCTCTGACACCCCAGGCACACCTCAGACACCCCTGGTACACCTCTGACACCCCAGGCACACCCTCTTCACTCCCCTGGTTCTCCCCTGACACCCAGGCACACCCCAGACACTCCCCAGAACACCCCAGACACCCAGGCACACCCCTGACACTCCCAGGCACACCCCAGGCACCCCAGGCACACCTCTCACACTCCCCAGGTACACCTCTCACACCCCAGGTTCCCTCCCAGACACTCCCCCTGGAACCTCTGACACTCCCCAGGCACACCCCAGACACTACCAGATAC
This sequence comes from Homarus americanus, assembly GCF_018991925.1. NCBI lineage: Eukaryota > Metazoa > Arthropoda > Malacostraca > Decapoda > Nephropidae > Homarus > Homarus americanus. The sequence continues at coordinate 6,686 of NW_024724137.1, read as the reverse complement.
ACCCCAGACACCCCAGGCACACCTCTGACATTCCCAGGCACACCTCTGACACTCCCAGGCACACCGCTGACACTGCCAGGCACACCTCTGACACCCATGTACACCCCTCTGACACTCCCTGGCACACCCCTGAAATCCCAGGTACCTCTGACCCCAGGCACACCGACACCCAGGCACACATCTGACACTCCCAGGCACACCTCTGACACTGGCACACCTTGACACTCCCCAGGCATCACATTCCGTGGTACACCCTCTGACACTCCCAGGCACACCGCTGACACTGCCAGGCACACCTCCGACACTCCCCAGGAACACCCGACACTCCCAGGCACACTTCTCACTCTCCCAGGCACACCTCCGACACTCCTAGGCACACCTCTGACACCCAGGCACACCTCCTGACACCAGGCACACTCTGACACTCCCCAGGCACACCCCTGACACTCCCAGGCACACCTCTGACACTGCCCAGGCATACCTCTGGGACTCCAGGCACACCTCTGACACCTGGCACACCCACACTCAGTGCACACCCTGACACCCCAGGCACACCCCAGACACCCCAGGCACACTTCTCACACCCCAGGCACACCACTGACACTTCTAGGTACTCCTCTGTCACTCCCTGATACACCCCAACACTCCCAGGCACACCGCTGATACTCCCCAGGCACACCGCTGACACTGCTAGGTACACCCCAGACACTGCCAGGCACAACTCAGACACTGCCAGGCACACCCCAGACACTCACAGGCACACCTCAGACACTCCAAGGTGGACCTCCTGACACCCCAAGTGCACCTTGACACACTCCCAGGCACACCTCTGACACTCCCAGCCACACCTCTGACTCTCCTAGGTAATCCACTGACACTCCCTGGCACACCCTGACACTCCCAGGCACACCTCTGACACACCCAGGCACACCCCAGACACTCCCGGCACACTTCTCACACTCCTAGGTACACCTCGACACTTTGAGGTACACTTCTGTCACCCCCTGATACACCTCTAACAACTCCCAGGCACACCGCTGACACACTCCCAGGCACACCGCTGACACTGCCAGGCACACCTCAGACACTCCAGGCACACCTTCACACTCACAGGCACACCTGAGACTCCAGGCACACCTCTGACACTCCCAGGCACACCTCTGACACTCCCCAGGCACACCTCTGACACCCCAGGCACACCTGACACCTTCAGGCACTCCACTGACATCCTGCACACCTCTGACACTCCCAGGCACACCGCTGACACTGCCCAGGTCTACCTCCACACCCCAGGAACACCTCCACACTCCCCTGGCACACTTCTCACACCTCGCAGGCACACCCGACACTCCCAGGCACACCTCTGACACTCCCAGGCACACCTCTGACATTCCAGGTACACCCCACACTCCCCAGGATCACCTCTGACACCCCAGGCACACCTGACACTGCCAGGCACTCCACTGACATTCCCTGGTACACCCTGATACACCCCGACACCCCAGATACACCTCTGACACTCCCTGGTACACCCCTGACACTCCCAGGCACACCCCTCTGACACCCCAGGCACACCCCAGACACTCCCAGGCACACTTCTCACACTCCTAGGTACACCTCTGACACTCTATAGGCATCTCTGTCACTCCCCTGATACACCTCTAACACTCCCAGGCACACCGCTGATACTCCCAGGCACACCTCAGACACTGCCAGGCACACCTCAGACACTGCCAGGCACACCTCAGACAATCCCAGGCACACCAGACACCCAAGGTGCACCTCTGACACTCCCAAGTGCACCCTCTGACACTCCCCAGGCACACCGACACTCCCCAGGCACACCTCTGACACTCCCCAGGCACCACTGACACTCCCAGGCACACCTCTGACACTCCCCAGGCACACCTTGACACTCCCCCAGCCACTTCACTGACATTCCTGTGGCACACCTGTGACACTCCCAGGCACACCGCTGACACTGCCAGGCAAACCTCCGACACCTCAGGAACACCTCCGACACTCCCAGGCACACTCTCACACTCGCAGGCACACCTCCGACACTCCCAGGGCACACCTCTGACACCCCAGGCACACCCTGACATTCCAGGGCACACCTCTGACACTCCCCAGATCACCCTGACACTCCCAGGCACACCTCTGACACTGCCAGGTACTCCACTGACATTCCCAGGTACACCTCTGATACCCCCAGGCACACCTCCGACACTCCCAGACACACCTCTGACACCCCCTGGCACACCCCTGACACCCCAGGCACACCTCTGACACCCCAGGCACACCCCAGACACTCCCCAGGCACACTTCTCACACCCCTAGGCACACCACTGACACTCTAGGCACTCTGTCACCCCTGATACACTTAACACTCCCCAGGTACACCGCTGACACTGCCAGGCACACCGCTGACACTGCCAGGCACACCTCAGACACTGCCGCACACCTCAGACACCGCCAGGCACACCCCAGACAATCCCAGGCACACCCCAGACACTCCCAGGCACACCTCTGACACCCCAGGCACACCACTGACACCCCAGGCACACCCTGACACTCCCAGGCACACCTTGACACTCCCAGCCATCACTGACATTCCGTGGTACACCTCTGACACTCCCAGGTACACCGCTGACACTGCCAGGTACACCTGACACTCCCAGGAACACCTCCGACACTCCCAGCCACATCTCACACTCCCAGGTTCACCTCCTGACACTCCCAGGCACACCTCTGACACTCCCAGGCACACCGCTGACACTCCAGGCACACCTCTGACACCCCAGGCACACCTCTGACACTCCCCAGGCACACCTCTGACACCCCAGGCACAGCCTGACACCCAGGCACACCTCTGACACCCCAGGCACTCCACCACACACCCTGGCACACCCCCACACCCCCAGGCACCCCTTGAACCCTGCACACCCCAGACACCCCAGGCACACGTCTCACACCCCAGGCACACCCATGACACTTCTAGGTACTCATCTGTCACCCGTGATACACCTCTAACACTCCAGACACTGACACTACCACGCACACCTCTGACACCTGAGGTACACCTCTGACACCCCAGGCACACCTCTGACACCCAGGCACTCCACTGACATCGTGGTACACCCTGACACTCCCCAGGCACACGCTGAACTGCCAGGTACACCTCCCGACACTCCCAGAACACCTCCGACACCCCAGGCACACCTCTGACACCCCAGGCACACCCCCACACCAGGCACACCTCTGACACTCCCAGGCACACCTCTGACACTCCCAGGCACACCTCTGACACCCCAGGCACACCTCTGACACCCCAGGCATACCTCTGACACTCCCAGGCACACCTCTGACACTGCCAGGCACTCCACTGACATTCCATGGTACACCCCTGACACCCTCCAGGCACACGTCCGACACTCCCAGTACACACCTCTGACACTCCCAGGCACAGCCTTGACACCCCCAGGTCACACCTCTGACACTCCCAGGTACTCCACTGACACCCCTGGCACACCCCTGACACCCAGGCACCCTTGAAACCCCAGGCACACCCCAGACACTCCCCAGGCATACTACACTCCCAGGCACACCTCTGACACCTCTAGGCACCATCTGTCACACCCGATACACCCCACTCCAGGTACACCTCTGACACTCCCAGGCACACCTGCTGACACTGCCAGGCACACCCCAGACACTGCCAGGCACACCTCAGACACTGCCAGGTACACCTGAGACACTCCCCAGGCACACCTGAGACACTCCCAGGTACACCTCTGACACCCAGGTGCACCTCTGACACTCCCAGGCACACCTCTGACACTCCCAGGTACACCTCTGACACCCCAGGTACCCACTGACACTCCCCTGGTACACCCCCTGAAACCCCCAGGCACACCTCTGACTCCCAGGTACACCCTCGATACTCCCAGGTACACCTCTGACACTCCCAGCCCGCCTCCGAAACCTCGCAGGTACAACCCGACACTCCCAGGCAAACCTCCGATACCCTAGGCACACCTCTGACATTCCCAGGCACACCTCTGACACTCCCCAGGCATTCCTCTGACACCCCTGGCACACCTCTGACACTCCCCAGGCACACCCCAGACATTCCCCTGGCACACCCTCTGACACTCCCAGGCACACCCCCTTCACTCCCTGGTTCTCTGACACCCCAGGCACACCTCAGATACCCCAAGCACACCTCAGACACTCCCCAGGCACACCTCTGACACCATGCACACCCCACACCCTGTGCACACCTCTGACACTCCCTCAGGCACACCTCTACACCCTGGTACCCCTCCTGTGACACTCCCCTGAAACTCTGACACTCCCCAGGCACACCCCAGACACCACCAGGCACACCTCAGACACCCCAGGCACACCCCTGACACTCTGCGCGCCACCCCTGACACTCCCCAGGCACACCCCCACTCCCAGGCACACCTCCACCCCATGTACACCTCAGACACCCCAGGCACACCCCTGACACCCCAGGTACACCTCCCACACCCCTGGTACACCCCTGACACCCCAGGCACACCTCTGACACACCCCAGGCACATCTCACACCTGCACACCTGACATTCCAGGCACACCCTCACCCCAGGTACACCTCTGACACTCCCAGGCACACTCTGACACTCCTCAGGCACACCTCTGACACCCCAGGTACACCTTTGACACTCCCCAGGCACTCCACCATTCCGTGGTACACCCTGACACCCCAGGCACACCGCTGACACTGCTGCACACCTCCGACACCCAGGAACCCCGACACCCCAGGCACACTCACTCCCAGGTACACCTGACACCCCAGGCACACCTCTGACACCCCAGGCACACCTCTGACACCCAGGGTACACTCTGACACCTGCCAGGTTCCTGACACTCCCAGGTACACCTCTGACACCCAGGCATACCTTGGGACTCCCAGGCACACCTCTGACACTTCCAGGTACTCCACTGACATTCCCTGCACACCTCTGACATTCCCAGTACACGTCCGACACTGCACAGATACACCTCTGACATTCCCTTGGTACACCCTGACACTCCAGGCACACCTCTGACACCCCAGGCAACCCCAGACACTCCCCAGGTACACTTTCACACCCTAGGACACCACTGACACTTCTAGGTACTCTGTCACTCCCTGATACACCTGCACACTCCCAGGTACACCCTGATACTCCCAGGTACACGCTGACACTGCTAGGTACACCTCAGACACTGCCAGGCACACCTCAGACACTGCCAGGTACACCTCACACTCCAGGTACACCTCCAGCACATTCCAAGGTGGACCTCTGACACTCCCAAGTGCACCCTTGACACCTCAGGCACACCTCTGACACTCCCAGGTACACCTCTGACTCTCCCAGGTATCCACTGACACCCCTGCACACCCCCTGACACCCCAGGTACACCTCTGACACACCCAGGTACACCCCAGACACTCCCAGGCACACTCCCCGAACACCTAGGTACACTTCACTTTGAGGCACCTCTGTCACCCCTGATACACCCCAACAACCCCAGGCACACTGCTGACACTCCCCAGGTACACCGCTGACACAGGTACACCCCAGACACTCCCAGGCACTTTCACACTCACAGGTACACCTCCGAGACTCTTAGGCACACCTCTGACACCCCAGGTACACCTCTGACACTGCCAGGTTCACCTCCTGACACCCCAGGAACACCTCTGACACTCCTGGCACATCTCACACCTGCAGGTACACCTCCGACACTTCCCCAGGCACACCTCTGACACTCCCCAGTACACCTCTGACATCCAGGTACACCTCTCGACACTCCCAGGATCACCTCTGACACCCCAGGTACACCCTGACACTGCCAGGTACTCCACTGACATTCCCTGGCACACCCTGATACTCCCAGGTACACCTCCGACACTCCCAGATACACCTCTGACACTCCCTGGTACACCCCTGACACTCCCAGGCACACCTCTGACACCCCAGGTACACCCCAGACACTCCCAGGTACTTCTCTGACACTCCTAGGTACACCTCTGACACATAGGTACTCCTCTGTCACTCCCTGATACACCTCTAACACCCCAGGCACACCGCTGATACCCCAGGTACACCCAGACACTGCCAGGTACACCTCAGACACTGCCAGGTACCCCAGACAATCCCAGGTACACCTCAGACACCAATGTGCACTTCTGACACTCCCCAAGTGCACCTTTGACCCTCCCAGGCACACCTCTGACACTCCCAGGTACCTGATACTCCAGGTACTCCACTGACACTCCCAGGTACACCTCTGACACTCCATGTACACCTTTGACACTCCCAGCTACTTCACTGACATTCCGTGGTACACTCTGACACTCCCAGGTACACCGCTGACACTGCCAGGTAAACCTCCGACACTCTCAGGAACACCTCCGACACTCCCAGGTACACTTCTCCCTCCCAGTTCACCTCCGGCCTCCAGGTACACCCTGACACTCCAGGGTACCTCCCAGCTTTCCCAGGTACACCTCTGACACTCACAGGTACACCCCCAGACACTCCCAGGTACACTTCTCACACTCCTAGGTACACCTCTGACACTTCTAGGTACTCATCTGTCACTCCCTGATACACCTCTAACACTCCCAGGGACACCTCTGACACTACTAC